>NC_083238.1:20398099-20690599 GCF_032191835.1 Heteronotia binoei | reverse complement strand
AAGCATGTCAGCTCGAGGAACTTCCATTATATTTGCCATGAGCTGCTGTCAGAAGTAGATTTGAAGCTTTCTTTTTTCATTCCCCCCCCCCCCCCCCATCCTCCCACAGCATGCCTGGAATTAATATGTATTTTTCCACTAGTCAGAGTGTGGGAGGTGCTCTGTTTATATAATTATCGTTTTATAAAGGGTTTAAATAGACATTGAGCAATGAACTGGAATTACACGTGGAATATTCAGCGGATATTGTATCTGGTAGAGAGACAGGTTTTTCTTAGAAAAATTGAAATGTTGTTACTTGAACTTTGAAAGCAATAAAAGTTTATGGGGTGGTTGAAAAGCTGCTTTTCAGTGCTCTTACAGCTCTGAATGTTGGTGGTCTCCAAATAAAAATGTAAGACACACTAAAGAGAAAGAAGAGATAATCTGCTATGATAACTTTAAAGGAAAGGATAACAAAGTGATTACAGCAGCACTGGAGGGGGGGTTGCATGACTTTTAACCGCTTGGAGAGCAACTGGTCACTCCCAAGTGACTTTGTGCCCACTTCTGAAGTAGATCACTGACAGCTCACTACTTTCAGTAACACACATCGCTGTAGCTGCATTCTAAATTCTTTAAAATGATGAACAATCTTCAATGGCAAATCCCCAGAGTGTATTGCAGTAGCCTATCTGGGTGTGATCAGTAGGGATGGGCACAAATCTGGAAAATGCTATTTGGTTCAGTGTTCATGGTGCACCTAGCAGCTCATGGTGAATATAATGTGGTGTCCCCAGGAAAATGCTTTCTGGGGAACTCCCCCACCTGTATGCTAGAGACATCAAACTTGCAACGCATCTCCACCTGACTCTCCTATATCTGCCCTTCATATTTGGTGGGATTGGATTTATGGGGTTCAAGTTATCCTCCCTCAAAGAAGGTGTCCCTGTGCTCCATCATTTTCAAAGGACAAAACAGCAAAAAAAGTAAAGACAGAAGCTCAGCAGAACAGAAACAGAATCAAAGCTTAAGAGAATCTCTCCAGTAGAAAATGAAGGTGGGGAGCATTTTTGCCAACCCAGCAAAACCAGGTCAATGTGCCCTGAGACCTCTGGAGACTGAAACCCAAACCAGCATGCAATGACATATGTAGACATTGTAGCTCCAAGACCTGAGACATATGTAGACATTGTAGCTTGAAGTCCTAAGAAGTAAGTAGATGTTGCGGCTCAAAGCCCTGAAAAGGAAGTAGACATGGTGTGTCTTCTTTGACTGGAAGCCCTAAGAAGGAACTAGATGTGGTGGATCAAAGACCTGAGATAGAAGCAGAAGTGGCGGATCAAAGCCCTGATTAGGAAGTAGACATTATGACTCAAAACCCTGAAAAGTTGATGTGGTGGATATGCTGGAAAAAAGGCAATGTCTGGTGTGTAAATATAATATAGTGGGTTCTATGGATCGATGAGGTGAGGTGGTAGTGAACATCAGCTCTTTATTGATTTCAGCATAGTAAAGGCTAAGCATAAGACTGAAGACTGGGACAACAGGGACAACTATATATACACGCCAGAGTTCCCGCGCAAGCACTCTATTGGTCCATTCAAACCAGCAGGGGGCCCATGATTGGAGCAGGGCAGCAGGGGTTAGGATCCTGCTGCCCATTGTTCCCAAGTCCCCAAGCTCTGGTCGTCTGGCTCCAATGAGCCAGGCAGGAACACCCATTTCAGTTTTCACTTGAGTCCACATACATAACAGTAAGGAGGAAGAGAAGATGACTCTGCAGGGGGCATCAAGAAGACAATTAGATAAGATAGTGAGGTCAGCACCTTCTCTCCTGTTAAGTGTCATTCCTTGTCTGTCTCCAGGAGGGTGAGGGAGAGAGCAATATATAGCCTTCTTAGCCCATAGACCAGAGTAGCAACGCAGTGCCTGTGAATCTTTCGACGGCTTCTGTTGGTGTTTCCAAGGCTGAAGATTTCCAGCCCCACTATTACCCTGGATTTTTTTAAACAGTTTAATTGATTGACACCAGTCCATCTCTGCTCACAAACTGCCAAAGACCACCATGGACAGCCCTAAAAATTCCTGAAAATTTGTGATGGCAGAGCCTCCATAGGCATCACTTCATGAGCCATGGACCAACAAAACTTTGGGACAAATTTTGGCCCATGAGCCAGTTTATGATCAGAATAATTCAGAATAATTAATAATTAATGAAGAAGAGGAGGAGGAGATTGGATTTATACCCCACCTGTCGCTAGCCAAAGGAGTCTAAGAGCAGCTTACAAATCTCTTTTCCCTTCCCCTCCCCACAACAGACACCCTGTGAGGTAGGTGGGGCTGAGAGAGTTCTCCCAGAACTGCTCTTGAACAGAACAGCCCTGAGAGAACTTGTGGCTGACCCAAGGTCACATCAGCAGGTGCATGTGGAGGAGTGGGGAATCAAACCCAGTTCTCCCAGATAAGAGTTGGCACACTTATCAACTACACCAGACTGGCTCTCATTAAGACTATCACTTCGAAAAAGCTAGAAAACCAATCAAAGTTGGTTAAAAGTGGACCAGATGAAAACTCGTGGACCAGATGAATACTCGGGAGACCAAATTGACCCAACTGGCAAGTCTGGTTGTAGCAATCAGGCTATCCCTCATGTCGGTGGGAAGTGCTGTCAAGTTGCAGCCAACTTATGGCAACCCCATAGGGCAGGGTTGGCCAACGGTAGCTCTCCAGATGTTTTTTGCCTACAACTCCCATCAGCCCCAGCCATTGGCCATGCTGGCTGGGGCTGATAGGAGTGGTAGGCAAAAAACATCTGGAGAGCTACCGTTGGCCAACCCTGCCATAGGGTTTTCAAGGCAAGAGATGAACAGATGCGGTTTACCATTGCCTTCCTCTGTCCCTGGGCTATCCCTGGCAACTCTAACTGTAATTCAGTAGCCTTTTTAAGTTCAAGATAATAGAAGTACTTTTAAAGATATATAAAGTTTTGTTTGCTGACAGATTTTATATGTTGTCAGACCTTGACTAGTTTTGTCATTGGCCAACAGCATTCTAGTCTTGACGTGATCAATTCATTGGCCTACTATCCTTTCCACCCCATTACCCTCTTCAGGCACCTGTTCAGGACTTCCAAAAACACACACAGTTCAGCTGATGAGAATTAGAGCTGGGTGTCATCTGCACGTACCACAGGCACCACATTAGGGTCCCCGCTATAGAAAGATAACAAACAAGCTTGTATGGTATATCATCTAGTGGCATGTGAAACTGAAGTTAAAACAGTCCCCTTACTATGAACCTCATTGGGTCAGTAAGTTTCTCTCAGCCTAGCTTCTACTTCATAGGATTTTTGAGGATAAAAAAGGGAAACATGGAACTTTGCATGTGCCATCACCACCCTGGAGGAAGGATGGATTAAAATATAGTAAAAAAAGAACAAAGAAAAGGGGAAAGCTTAACCCAAAATGAACTGAATTAAGAACCAAAAGGCTAATTACAGCAAATCTAAGATTCAAATGATATCAGTTATAAACATAAAGCACAGAAATGGTCAAATGAATGAATGAATTTATTAATAGTCAGACTATTATTTACAGATCATTAACCATAATACATCCTTATTAAAACCTCCAAAAATATTCCAAGAAGTATATTCGGTCATAAAAACCTTCAAACCTTATAAAAAATCTAAAAAGTCTAAAATAAGTAAGTCTAAAATGTCAAATATCAAAATGGTCAAATGTACAAAAAAAATTGCAAATTAGTTAAAAACAGATATAGGCCCAAATAGTAGCCTCAAATCAGGATAAAAATCATAGTATCAAGCATAATCCCTTCGACACCATCTTTCTCCCAAGTGGCATAATTATTCGTGGCTTAATTTTTGTGTGGAATTGAGACCTATTGTCAAATACATATCTTTTTATTGGAACATTGTAATGTGACAATCTGTATTTGGCACATGACAGTTTATTGACACCGGTTTGTCTTTGTATCTGATTTTAAATTTTCAATAAAATCTTTTTTTTTTTAAAAAAAGCATAAACCATATATGACAAGACCATACACATTTCAAAAGATGCACAAAAGAGTGTGGAGCAACAAGCATCTGAAAAAAGGCACAAAGATCAATGTTTACAAAGCGGTTGTGATGACAACCCTCATCTACGGCTCCGAATCGTGGGTTTTATACCGTCATCACCTGCGACTCCTTGAGCGCTTTCATCAGTGCTGCCTTCGCACCATCCTCAACATCCACTGGAGTGACTTTGTGACCAACACTGAAGTCCTCAAGCGGGCAGAGGTTACCAGCATCGAGGCACTGCTGTTGAAGACGCAGCTGCGCTGGGCAGGGCATATTTCTAGGATGGAAAACCACCGCCTTCCCAAGATTGCCCTGTATGGCGAACTCTCCACCGGCCATCGAAATAGAGGGGCACCAAAGAAGAGGTACAAGGACTCCTTGAAGAAATCCCTTAGCACCTGTCACATCAACCATCACCAGTGGTCTGACCTAGCCTCAGATCGCAAAGCATGGAGGCACACCATCCACCAGGCTGTCTCTTCCTTTGAGAACACAAGCATAGCTGGTCTTGAGGACAAAAGGAGATTGAGGAAGAATCGCACTGCTACAGGACCAACCCTAAATCAGACTTTTCCCTGCAGCCGCTGTGGCCGGACCTGCCTGTCCCACATTGGTCTTGTCAGCCACCAGCGAGCCTGCAGCAAACGTGGACTATTGCACCCTTCTTAAATCTTCGTTCGCGAAGCCAAGCCGAGAGAGACACATTTCAGCTAATTTGGCCTGCCTCAGTGGCCAAATATAAATATTGCACATTGGCTCCAATACAATAAATACTAAAATTAGAACTAATTGCAGATTGTTCTAGAGGAAAAAGGAAGAAAAATAAAAATATTGATTTAATTTATTATATAATCTGTTGCCAATGTGCAATGGATCTGATGCTGTTGATGCCATTGATACATATGGTTTTATCCTGATTTGAGGCTACTATTTGGGCCTATATCTGTTTTTTATCTGATTTGTAATAAATACCTGTATTTTTGTATATTTGACCATGTATGTTGATAATAGATATCGTTTGGCCCTTAGATATGCTGTAATTAACCTTTTGGCTCCTAATTTAATAAAAATGTACAAATACACTGGAGAGAGAAGTTGTAATCCATTTCACTTTCTGTTGTATTTTTTAAAAATTTATCGAGAGATCTTTGTATATATAGGAGAATGCAAAAGTGTGATCCTGATGTTGGGAATGCATTAGTTCCTCCTACCTCATTTAATTGCATCTTCCAGACCTTTGTCCTGCAGAAAAGAAGGCATGTGTGGAAACACAAAACTGCTTGTTAAACAACATTATTTGTGAAAAAGCAGCCAGGATTTTCAGTTACATTAAATCTAATTCCATCTTAGGATATTAACTGATCTTGTGCAAAAGCCGCACAATTTTAGTTAGTAGGAACAATAGTATTTATTTACATTGTTTTTAAACATAGTTTTTATTTTATAAAATTTTATATCGATAATATATACACACAGGAAAAGTCCACACAGTAATTTGTTTCGAAAGAAGAACATGGTAATTCACATAGGCCGTTTTCGCACTCACGTTTTACTGGCGCCACGACCCTCCTGACGCCGGCGAATCTGCATGGATTTCGCACCAGAAGCGCCGGCGCACCCAGAAGCGCCGGCTACTTCCGTCGCTAAGCCAGCGCAAACGGAAATCGCAAAGATGCAGGAAAACGTTTGCGCTGGCTTAGCGACGGAAGTAGCCGGCGCTTCTGGGTGCGCCGGCGCTTCTGGTGCGAAATCCATGCAGATTCGCCGGCGTCAGGAGGGTCGTGGCGCCAGTAAAACGTGAGTGCGAAAACACCCATACAGTAGTACCAAGTTGACAAATTCAAAAACAACAACAGAGGAGTAGGGAAGGGCTTAAAACATGGGTGTTATTGGACTCCCTATAGGCTTTTTAAAAGAAAAGCGAAAGAAAATCCAAATTGCTGTAAGGGTTGTGGCCAATTGGGCACGTTCATTCATTGCTGGTGGGAGTGCCCAGAGATCAATGTGCTGGAAAAAGTGCTGGAAAAGAAGTGCTGGAAAAAATAACAGAAATAACTGGGATTACAATTCCATCTACACCTGACTCGGTTTTATTAAACTTGTGTAAAGATGCTGATTGGTCTGTTTTGAAGAAAGAGCTACTATCCCTGTTATTGTTAGCAGGAAAAATAGTTATTGCCAGTTGCTGGAAAAAACTGAATGTGCCTAAGTTAAATTGTTGGTTCAACAAAGTCTGGGATATATTAATTCAGGATAAGTTAGCTACTAATATGTTGTTGCAAGAAAATGCTAAAGCTGGGGATTGGTTCCGTGAAAAGTGGTTCCTCTTCCTTGAGTAAATAAATAATAATGAGACGATTGTTGGGAAAATACCTTCTAAATATTTGAATATTATGATCTATTAACTCTACAATGGAATTTCATGTAAGACTTAGCCTTGGAGCGAAGGAAGGGATAATTCTTTGTATAGTAAAAACTTTTTTCCACTTGCTGTGGGATAACTGCAATATGTATCCTGTAAGTCACTGATCTTTCTTAAGTTAGTTGTTTGCATGTTGTTTATATTCCTTTTATGTTTGTAAAGAGGAAATGGCTATAATTTTTTGCACTATTCGAATGTGTGGAAAGATGGATGTTTGTTTGTTGTTTAACATAAAAAAATCCAATTAAAAATTTAAATTGGGGGAAAAAAAAGCTAGACATCCGTATCTATCAGGTATCATTCTGTTATAAGATTTTGTGTGCGTTCTACAGACTCAAAGAAGGAAAACTATCTTTCCGAAATGACTGGATTCTTGGAGGCTAAGGTCTGGTCTGAAATCTTTTCCATGGCTAAATAATCCCAAATTTTATAATTGCAGTGGGGATATTTGTTTTCCAGTGTTGTGTTAGTATAGATTTGGCATTTACCAACATAATGAATGTGATCTCTTTTGTCAGTGTTGGCATCATACCATCTTCCCAAAGATTTAGAATAATGGTTTTAGATGTAATGGAACTTTATGATTAGTTATATTATTGATCAAATTCAAAGACCCTTTCCATAAAGCTTGAATCTCCAGACATTTCTCACCAGCAGTGGTAAGAAGTGCTGGTCTGACCACAGCCTTTCCAGCAGAGGGGGTCTAGAGAAGGCTTAATTAAGTGTAATCTCAAAGGTGTTAAGTACCATCTGTTAAGTACCTTATAAATTTATGGCTCTCATAGTGAACACATTAGAGGACCAAATCTTATATTTATTGACATTATTTATAATCTGCCTTTCTCACAGCGACCCAAGGCTGATTACACTCAGTCAGTACAATCAACAGAATGGGGCATTCAATAACTAATGCATTAGGGTTTTAGATGTCTGTATGGAATGTCTTGCATGGCTATTTGCACTACTGAAAAAGCCAGTACCAGCTCAATTTCCCATGGCTGTAAGATTGCCATTTACTACCATTTGGGGAAAAAAGCTGAACGATAACACATACTAGTAAACATCCTTGTGTTGCATTTTGTCTATGAAGCTCAGAACAACGTTTTAGCCTGACAACAGGCATGCAAGATTAACTTGTTAAATGTTATGTAATCCTTTGTGGTTGAGCAGGAATTTGAACTTGAGTTTTCTGCATATAACTAGCACCCTGTTAACTGTGCCCTGCCTGGGTGACATCAACTAAATAGTAATTTGAGCATAGCAAATTGCATTCACAAGAACACCATGTGAAATTATGGAGTAACATTCACTTTTCCTTGGATGACACAAGTTGCCAGATTTTCCACTTAATACTTCACTTGCACCCAGAACCAAAGAGCAAAAATATATCCTACCACAAGGGGAAAATAAAATGTTTGCAAGAGTTTTCCCCTATTTTAAAAAGTATATATTTCCAAAGGCAAAAAAAAGGAAAAGGAAAAGATCCAGAAAATGAGAAGGCATTGCTATAGAGAAAGTGGATAGAATTGCTGGTGAATATCACTTTCCCCCCTTTTAAATGGCTACATGAATGATCCTGTGTTCAAATGACATCACTAAGTGGTGGAGACTTTAGCCTTTACAGAAGAAAATTAATAATCCAAACTTTATGTGAAAATGGTAAAGAAGTGGGGTGTGAGAAGTTGTGTTGCCTGTTCCTAGGGATGTGACAACCACTGGGAAAGTGCTTATGACGCTTCAACAAGCACCTTTCCTACAGTATTCAGAACATAGTTTTTTCTGCCTGAAGAAAGAACTGCCTTTTCCCAGGAACCGAGACTGAACACTAATAAAATAAGCATTCCTTAAACAAAAATGGTCTCGTCGTTGGGGAAAAACTAGATATTGGCAGCAGTAACTATTAGCTTGTTGCTTGAAGGAAAAAGTTCAGCAGGGGGAGGGGGTGTCTTCCGTTTCAAGAATGGTAGGTGCATGAGGACTTCACTTCCTGTCCAGAATTTATGGAATCAGATCTGTGATGTCCACAACCAAGTGACTTTCCAACACCAGCATTGGAGAGGGACAGTTTGAACAGCCATTTTTTTTTCACATGTTTAAAATTTTTATTTCAACACCACAGCATAACAACATAACAACATAATAACATAAAATATACAATAATCAACATAAAAGATACAACAATCAACCCTCCCCGCCACCTTCCAACCACTCTCCCATTCACACAAGGAGCATTAGGGGTTTGTCAATTTACCATTTCTATTGTTCCAAAACCAGTCCTTTGCTTTTCACCCAAACATAAATAGGATCCCATGCCTCTTTACACTTTTGTAAGTTTCCATCTCTTAGTCTCAATATATCTAATTCCGCGGCTTCTAATAGTTTAGATACAAACTCCTCTCTGTTAGGTATCTTAGACATCTTCCAATGTTTTGCATATAGTATTCTTGCAATCGTAACTATATGGAGCAATAATTTTGTCACTGTTTTGGGTATATTTTCTCTACAGATACTTAAAAGATATAACTCTGGTGAGTGGTGGAGTCTTATTTTTAAGATTTTTTGGGTCCATATATTAATCTGGGCCCAATATTTTTTGGCGTATTCACATTGCCACCATATGTGAAACAGCGATCCCTTATTTTTCTTACACTTCCAACATTTGTTCGAGTAATTCGACTATATTTTAGCTAGCCTTTCTGGAGTGAGATACCAGCGGCACATCATTTTATATAGGTTCTCCTTAAAAACCGCCGACTTTGTTAATTTTAAATTTTGCTTCCATACTTTTTCCCGCTCCGCCAAATCTATATTAAAGACAAAATCTTTTAGCCATTTTATCCGGCTCTCTTTCACAGCCTCTTCTTGCATTTTGTTTTGAAGTAGCCATTCATAAGCGTTTGAAATAAGTTTCTGGTTTGTTTGAAGTATTAAATCAAAACCATTTAACTTTTTGGGAAAACCTTTCTCGTTGTCGATTTGGTATCGCGATTTCTGTGGGGGCAATTGTGGAAAAAAATGGCTGTTCAAAAAATTGAACAGCCATTTTTCCCACAATTGCCCCCACAGATGACCAGGCAATCACATGAAGATAAGAGGCGGGGCCAACATGCTATTCCTGTTCTACTTCCCTACACATTCCATCAATGTACATGTGGAACTGTCAAGTGCAGCAGGCTACATTGATTTAGGGAATCTGACTGGACTTTGTTTTACTGTGCAAACTGTCTTTTCTTCAGTGTGAGTTGAAAGCAATGACTGAGGTTGGATAATTTCAGATGTCAGCTACACCCTCTTCTGAAGTCAGCTTTCTCATGGTTTCTCAGGAAGCCTTTTGTAATCCAAACCTCCTGCTGATTAGTCTCAGAGCTCCCTCAGCTTGAAGCCTCTTAGGGAAACCCCTTGAAATGCATCTTCTGTGCGACATAACAATCCATATTAATTAATTAGTGTCATAATCAAATTTAATTGTGACTTGTAATTATTTCTAGTTCTGTTGGCATTACATCCTACAGTTTATATCCCCCCCCAACACTAAAAAAAAAAAAAAAACTTTTCTGCATAAGACAGTAAATTCAATGAGGATATGTTTCTCATGTCAATCCCAACATGAGTGCTTTTATTATTATTATTTTTAAACTGTATTCATATGCACATTTGTGTGCATGTACATGAGTGTGTGTGTGTGCGTGCACCTGGAAGTCATGGTGATCTCTGGTGATTGACCCCTACTGGGGGCCTGGAGAATATATCAGGGAGGTGGCTGAATAAAGTCTGCCCCCACCTCCCAACTTCTGGTATTCCAAGGATGTCTCCTATCCAAGAACTTGCCAGTACTTGTACGCATTAAGCAAGTATGCCTTATTATGGAATGCCTCACAACACTGGTGACTGGCATGTTTGGATGGTTATTTGTAGACAAAGGCCATGTCCCTTTGTTGCTTCTACTGGATTTATTGGCAGACTAATCAATGACTGTGTATAAATCAATTAAAATAAAGGAGCTTCAGTAAAAATATATTACAAAACACTGTGTCATTTACTGAATACAAAAAATGCACAAAAGAATTAAATACCAAAACAACAGTCTCTAATTCACCAATATAATTTCATATAGCTTAGACCTGAATAATATTCCACAACTTGAACATGTCAGTTTCAACAACTTGAATAGGTTGGTTCCAAGTGAGAACAGTCTATACCAAAAGTCTGTTCAATTTTCCAAAAATCAGTCCAGTAGTTCCAAAAATCAATTCAAGATGGGCTGGCTAGCACAAATCCAAATAACCTTAAGGACACCTGGAAAATAGCAACAACTAACAAGACATCAACTGTGTCCAATACAATGCTACTTTTACAATTTTTTGTCAGTTCTATAATTATTTTATGTGCAAATTCTCATGCACCAATCTCTCATACAACAATATGTCAACATCTCAAATAACAAAAAATGTAAGGGCTACGAGAGACCTCCAAATATTATTTGAAGACAATGTTACTATAAAGTCCAAAGGTACAGTCCTTAAATGGATCCAGAAAGAAAAAAGGTTTTGGATTTCTTTTTCACTTCATTTCGGATATTCTTCAGATCCAAGATTAGTACATAACAAGATATAAAATTACAAGTATATATATGATTGAGTCCATATGATTTTTGGAGAAGAAGCACCTCATAAATTTGGCTTTTGGGTGTCGTTTTAAGGTTATAGCATGGACTAATTGGAATAAAATATATAATAAATTATTTTATTGTAGTGGCATCATGAATAAGAGTTCCTAAAAATATAGAGTCAAATAACAGAACTTAGGACCAATAGGAACATTAGCTTCTTGGGCTTTGCAATCACCAACAAGTGTGTGTCTTTTTGATTATTTTTGGAGGTGATTATTTTTGAAGATGTTCATTGCTGTAGTGTAGTGTATCTTAGGGGTGTGCATTCGGTTTGGCTGAACCGAATACACCCCCGAAAAACAGCTGATTCAGCTGTATTAAAGCCGTATAGAGCCAGATCACATTCTCTGATCTGATTCGAAAGCCGTATATGAAATCCCGAATTGCTGGCAAAATTCAGTGGCCACTCGGCCCCATTATACCCTGTGGGCCATTGAAGTCAATGGCAAAATAGGGTATAATAAAATGCAGCTAGGGGGCAGGGGGTCTCAGTTAGAGGCTCCAAATTTTCAGGGAAGCTTCAGAAGCCTCTCCCCCACAGAACCCCCAAGTTTCAAAAAGATTGGACCAAGGGATCCAATTCTAGGGGCATCCAAAGAGGGTGCCCCATCTCTCCATTATTCCCTGTGGGCCATTGAAGTCAATGGCAATATAGGGTATAATAAAAGGCAACTGGAGGGGAGGGGGTTTGAGGTAAAGGCCCTAGATTTGCAGGGCAGCAAACAACAAGTGGAGTGTTGAGGGCTTCCACACAGGTATTTCTTCTGTGGGGCTGTGCTTCAGTGGGTAGATGCTTGACTTGAAGAAAGTCCATGCCCCATTTCTGCTGCATGGCAGTAATACATCCAGTGCTCTGGTTCTGTGCAGCAGTCCTTGCAGAAAGCCTCCACTCCAATTTTTGAATGAGATTCTCTAGTTTGATCTAATGTACTGTTTGTGCCAATGACAGTAGAACGGTGGCACTGGTTCTGCTTGGGGACATGGCACTTCCTGTGAGGGACAGGCCCCTGCAACTGCCCGGCAAATCTGGGAGCTTTCCCTCAAACCCTCTGCTCCCCAGAATCAGTTTCCCCACTGTTATTCCAGTGGGAAAAGTGATTGCTTTCCCCCCACCATTGGGAGAAATGGGCCTTTTTGAGTGCCCCTGGAATGGGAACCCCTGATCCAAACTGTTTGAAACTTGGGGATTATGTAGGGGAGAGGCCCTTGCAGTTGCCCTGCAAATCTGGGGCTTCTACCTCAAACCCCCTCCCCTTCAGCTGCCTTTCATTATACCCTATATTGCCATTGACTTCAATGGCCCATAGGGTATAATGGGAAAATTGGGGCACCCTCTCTGGATGCCACTAGAATGGGGCCTCCTGGTCCAATATTTTTGGGACTTGGGAGTTCTGTAGAGGGGAGGCCTTTACAGCTTCCTTGCAATTGTGGGAGCCTCTACCTCAAAACGCCTCTCCTCCAGCCACCTTTCATTATACCCTATTTTGCCATTGATTTCAATGGTCCATAGTATATAATGGGGCCATATATTCGGGAATAGCCAAATATCCCCCGAATCAGATTTGGCTACCAAATCTGCTATTAGGAGATATATGGCCTCCCAAATTTTTTAGCCACAAATACCCCTGAATCCGAATTTTTCCGAATTTTTTTCTTTTGCACACCCCTAGTGTATCATAGATGTAGCCAATCCTCCAAGAGCTTACAGGGCTCTTCTTACAGGGCCTACTGTAAGCTTTTGGAGGATTGGCTTCATTAGGGGTGTGTGGCCTAATATGCAAATGAGTTCCTGCTACAAAAAAAGCCTTGCATATATGTATGGTACCCAAGGGGGTTGCCTTAAATCAGCTGTGACTTGACAATACTTTCTACCACCAATAGGGTTGTACTGTAACAAACTGGTTCTGAAACACACTTGGGGAAAGGGATGGAGACTGTGGTCTGTACTACTGTGTATAGTTCATACTGTCTGTTGCTGTAAGGTGGATCCTGCTATGTAGCATTTCTGCATCATATCAGGCTTCATGTTAATACTAATGCTTTGCCTCAGTTCTTTTTCAGATTTCTAGTCATTTCTAGATTTCTGCAGTCCAAATATATTGCATTGTTTACCGGATGCCCCATTTCATCGGTTGTATTGACTTACACTGTGTAATCTACCTTGAGTCCCTGTGAGAAAGATGGACTATAAATAGTATAAATATTTATTTATCTGTTCCTGATTTTTCAGTGGGGTGGGGACTATCCACAGCATTCACAGTAAGTCAGGCAATAAGTCTGTACATGTGGCCTTCATACCAAATAACTGTCTCACAGCTCTTATAAAAGTTGGACAGAGCTGGACACTGATTTGGGGCCAAGAGTCTACACAGGCATGCAAGAGACTTCTATTTCAGCAGGCATTTTGGTGAAAGTTGGATTGCCAACTGGCCTGGGGAAAAATGGCCTGTCACTTTAATAATGGAAGCTTAATGGAATATAATTTAACAGTAGCGTATACCTCTATTAAAGGGACACGACCTTTTTTTATCCAGGCCACCTGGAAGCCCTAGGTGGAGAATGAACTATTTTGACAGACTTGGCTGTTTCTTTATTGGTTATGTTGTGTGTTTTAGTTTTGTCAATGGACCCTTACCTTTATGTTCTTGCAACGAGGGACGGTGGCTCAGTGGTAGAGCATCTGCTTGGGAAGCAGAAGGTCCCAGGTTCAATCCCTGGCATCTCCAAAAAAAGAGTCCAGGCAAATAGGTGTGAAAGACCTCAGCTTGAGACCCTGGAGAGCCGCTGCCAGTCTGAGAAGACAATACTGACTTTGATGGACCAAGGGTCTGATTCAGTATAAGGCAGCTTCATATGTTCATATGTTCATATGTTGTTAGCTTCCTTAAGCTATAAATATTTTAATAAATAAATGAATGCTACATATCATGGAATGTGGCTCAAAGCAACAACACCTGTGCGAATTCACAAGGAAAATGTATTGTAATGGCACCATACTATATGCATAAATCATTATCACATACCACTGGGTGGTTCTAAATCTTCCTTTAAAAATATTCCCAAACAGAAGATGTTTGAAACATCTTTTCTTTTACTATTAGACGTGAGCAAACAGAACTGGAAAGGGTCCTGCTTGGAGATAATGAAAAATTAATATCGAAAGTATATAAATTATTATTGAAATGGTCTACAGAAGAAGAAGTAGTAAAGTCTCAAATGGTCAAATGGGCAATCAATGTGAATAGAGAAATACAAATGGATACGTGGGAGCTCCTTTGGAAGAACTCGATGAAGATCTCAACTTGTCAGAGTATTAAAGAGAACTATTTTAAGATGATGTATAGGTGGTATATGATTCCGAAAAAGCTGGGTAGGATGAGTAAGAAGATGTCGGATAGATGTTAGAAATGTAGAAAACACGAAGGTTCCTTTTTTCACATGTGGTGGACTTGTGAAAAAGTGAAAGTTTTTAGAAGATGATACAACAAGAAATCTCCAAAATTTTGGGTTATGACTTTAAGAAAACTGCAGAGACTTTTTTGCTTGGATTACAATTAGAAAAATTTCCAAAGGAAGACAGGACTTTAATTTGGTATTTGCTCTAAGCTGCTAGGACATTGTATGCGCAGCTGTGGAAACAGAGAAAAATACCAGAGAAATGGGATTGGATTGTGAAAGTTTTATCGTGGAGTGAGATGGACAAATTAACTAAAACTTTAAGAGACTATGATTTAGACATATTCAAAAAGGAGTGGAAGAAATTTAAAGGATATATGGAGAAAGAGTGGAATGTAAAAAGACATTGGACAATTTTTTAGTATTAATGAGAGAAGAAAAATATTGAACTTTGATTGGTTAGCGGTACCTTTATAATTGAATTTAAATTTATAACTTCGGGGAAGTCAAATACTGGAGGGAGGGGGGGGGGTTGAAATATCATATGGGTTAGTATAGAAAAGAGACAATTAAATATTGTAACCATATGTTATTAATAAATCGTTAAAACACAAAGAAACATCTTTTCTTTTACTTTGCTGCAAAGAAGGTGTGTGTGTGAGAGAGTGTGTTTGTGTGAGAGAGAGAGGGAGAGAGAAAGGGAGGGATTTGATTGGAACAGAAGCTCAAGTGACAGTGAGATTCCAAACTCTTTCCTTTTGGCCCCTTTTTCCAACCATCATCCAGCTGCTTTTCTTGTCCAGGATAAAATATACTGGGTCTACATATCTTTCCCCCCACAGCAGCTTGTGGGTAATTTTCACCACAAAGAAGGCCCACCCCTTATACTGCTCGCCCATCAAATTCCTCACTGCTACAGTGCAACAGAATACATTGGAAAACATGTCACGTGTCTCCTTATGTTAATCTTGTGTGCTGTAACAACTTGAGAAAGTACTATTATGGGTGCAAAGCTTAGTAAGAAGTAAGTTATTCCATTAAGTCTCATTTATTTCAATGGGAGAATTAAACCTATAGCTAAATATCTCCCGCTGTAATTAAAGTAAATGGAAAGGTAGTTTTCTGTGCAAGCACCAGTCATTTCCAACTCTGGGTTGACATAGCATCATGACGTTTTCATGCCATTGCCTTCCCCAGTCATCTATATTCCGCCCCCCCCCCCAGCAAGCTGGTTACTCGTTCTACCGACCTCGGAAGGATGGAAGGCTGAGTCAACCTTGAGCTGCCTACCTGAACCCAGCTTCCGCCAGGATCGAACTCAGGTTATGGGCAGAGCTCTGACTGCAGTACTACAGCTTCACCACTCTGCGCCATGGGGCTCTTAGACTCATTGTAATTAGTGGTGCTTAAAAACGTATAACCTTGGATGGGTGAACTGTAGAAGTACTATATACATTTATGCTGATAACACAATATAATGTTTTTGTTGTATACTTAGCCAAGTACCTCCTATGTGTGTGTAAAGTACCATTGTCACAGCTGGCTAATGGCAACCCCAGCAAGGGCCTTTCAAAGCAAAGGTGGTTTGTCATTTCCTTCCTCTACAGAGTCTTCCTTGATGGTCTCCCATCCAAGTACCAAACCTGTTTAGCTTCTGAGATTTGATGAAATCAGGCTATACCATGGTGCTTTCCCTCCAACTACCTCCTGTGTATATGCAGAAAAAAACAAATTACTTAGTTCAGACTATTTTAAGTTCTTCTGATTGCTTTTCTACTGCATAGGAATTCAACAGAGAGCTGTCAGTAATAATTTCTTGAGTGATTTTTAAAAAACCCACGACTCCCTCCCTTATTAGTTTTAATCAAGAGTCACGGCTCCCTAAGCTTGCTTTAAAAATTATTACCTATCAGCAAGACAGAAGACCAGCATCTGAGCTATTGACAGCAACAGATCAACTAGTGCTCTTCGTGATCATCATAGAAACTTTTTTTGTTGTCTACCTGAAATTAAGTTCTTTGTTTAAAAATCTGAACTCTGCGGTAGCGTTAGTATTTTTTTCTACCAAAGGGACTTCGGTTCAGAGAGTTGTGTTAGCTCTAGTGTGCACTTACAAAACAAGTGTTTATTTGGCAAGTATTGTGAATGATATAAGTTGGCCTCTAGAGGAAGGACCTGAAAGACCATCAGATCTAATCCCCCGGCTGCAAGTAAAAGATCAACCACACCTCGTACCCCATTGTGTCCTTGTCAAAGAGCAGGTGTGCCCCCAGTCAGCCAGATGAGCAAATAACTCTTCAGATTGAATCCAACCAGTTTTTCCACAAGTGAAAAAGGGAGCGGTCTCCCCTGACTACTCAAGATGCTGTGATGGGGAGAACTGATGAGATAGGGCAGAAAAGCTGGCAGGATCCAACCCTTAATAAGCAATCCAAGTAATCTACATGCCATAAGGAGGAGACATCTACTATATTTTCTTGTGCTTTCGCTTTTGACAGAAATATGGATATTACTAACTAAGTCTGTGAGGTACAGTATCAGGCTGTGTTTGAGTCCAGTAGCATCACAGAGACCAAGAAGATATTTTTTGAGGGGGGGGGGAATAGCCAAATCTTGGGGGGAGTCAAATCTAGCTGTTCTACTGCAGATAATCATGACTACTCTCTGAAACTATCTTCATTGGGCTTGTGATTTAAACAACTATGTGGGAACCCAAAGGAGTCAATGGAAGTTCTGGTTGTGCTTGTCTAACTAAGAACCGCTCTTTTAGAGAGGAGAGTAAACCCAGTTTGAACAGTAATACCTCCTTTCCCTTCACTGCATTTGGAGCCAAACACAGCAACAAAGAGGTTTTTAAAGGCTAGTTCCCATGGGAACATGGGATTGAGAGTTGGGTCAGGCATGTGTGGCCTGATTCATGTCACACTTGAGGTGTATTTTGGTCCCGACTTGAATTGCAAAGCTGGATCTTGGAAGTTCTTTGTGTAGAAACTACTGATATATGGATCAAACAAAACTCAGGCTTCTAATATTTAGAGTCCTAGTATGTATGCCACTGTGGACTATGCTAGAAGCTTCATACTTCTTGCAAATTTCAGGGCCTGATGCTAGACTCATCCCTATTGCCTTTTGTACCTGAAAAGTGATCCCAGGCACAAACCACAGCAGTTCACTAGGCTGCTTCCCCACCACAGACTCTTAGGGTGCCCAATCAAGCCATCGAAACTCTTTTTACGAGTGAGTTGTCGATCAGGATCTTCAGTCCACAAACAAGGTTCTGAATTAAACCGGCCTTCTTGTCCCAGAGTCTAAAAAAAAAGGAAAATAAAAGAAGGCATACATGAAAGTCTTACTGCATGGTGCAAAATGCCATTATTTTAGAAGTAATGTATAATGCAATTATGAAAAATCTCTGCCAATTAAGTATTGTGAATTCTGCTTAGGTTTGCCAACCTCTAGGTGGGGTCTGGAGATCTCCCATAATTACAATAGATATTCAGACTACAGAGATCAGTTCCCTTGGAGAAAAGGACAACTTTGGAGGGCGAATAGTATGGCATTATACCCTGCTGAGGTCCCTTCTCTGCCCACCCTTCCCATGCTCCACCCAAACCTCCAGGAATTCTCCAATCCAGAACTCACAACCCTAGTTTTTCATACTTTTGAATGCAACTGAATTCTACTTCTCTTAGTAGCTGGTTCTGTTGTGATTACTATTCTGTACTTCCTCCGTGTTTCTGTACTTCCTCTGAGTTGTGTCAAAAATACAGATCGTGAATTATGAATGTACCCTAGGGTTGCCAACTCTGGGTTTGGAAATACCTGGAGATTTTGAGGGGGTGGATTCTATGGGTAGGATGGGATCTCAGTGGAGTATAATGCTATAGAGTTCACCTGCCCAAGCTCCCACTTACTCTAACGGATCTGGTCTCTACTTTGGAGATCAAGGGTAAATCTGGGAGATCTCCAGGCCCCACCCAGAGGCTGGCAGCCCTAACTTCATGTGGGTTTCTTTTTGTTTGGCTAGTTTAAGCAAACGCCAGTAAATACGTGACATGGTTTGCACTGCAGTGATGCATTCTTTCCATACCCTCAACCATTGCTATGCTGTTTGAGTTTTATATGGCACCTAAAAATATCAGTGTTTTATCAAATTTAATTTTCTTTAACCTTCTGCTCATGGGGGGGGGGGGGAAATATGCAGAGGGGGAGTTATTTGATAAAGAGGAGTAGAATAACTTAGATACGGAAAGCTCATTGGCTTATAGTCACATGTGGCCAAGCTGCTACTGAAGCTGGAGAGTTTCCAATGGCTGGAAAAAGACTGGCAGGGAGGGGGATAAGAGGAAAATGTGTCTGATCGATCAGCATGGACAAATTTCATTTAGGGGATCAATAACAGTTTATACTTGACAGAGCTGAGGGAGCACATTTATTTTTCCCTTGGATTGAATAAATGTTTTCAGTGGGACTGCAAATATAAAGCAAATCTAACCACTTCTTAACTGGAGGCACAGCCGTGTTATTGCAAGCAATGTGTATTTAAAACTAATATACAGGGCAACAGATAGCCAGAGGCTGAAATTGCTGAATGAAACAAATGTATAGTTTATTAAAATAGAACACATGGCAAGTAGATGGTTTTGTTGTTTCCCTGTGAAATGCATAATAGAAGAGACTCTCCTCCATATTCTGTAACAGCAGAGTTGGTTTGTGTGTGCATGTGTGTAGTACAGGGTTTTTTGGTGCATTAAAAATAATTTCATAAAGCCTTTATAAGAATGGCATTAAATCTAGACAGAAATGTACAGTGCAATCCTAAGAACAAGTCCATTGAAGTCAGTGCTCTAAATGGGCTAAACTCAACTGCCATGATTCTAGCAAAATATGAATGAGCACTGTGTCATTGTCTTACACTCAGTAAGTCTGCCGTGCCAAGACTATCGGTTTCTAAGAAATGCAAGTCTTGTTGGTCTTGATTCAATGCACATGCTTAACATCAAAACCTCACAGCAATGCAGTTTCTGCAGGAGGAAAAACCTTTGCATTTAATATTTGAATAAATACAGGTAAGAAAACATTACTTTGCAAAAGCCTTTTTAAAGTATAAGAGCAAATCTTAGGAAGAGGTTGTCAGCTAAACTGGCACGAGGATAAGCAGGCAGGGAGAGAGAGAGAGAGAGAATTTTTAAGGGCACTTTCTCAAGACAAAACTAAATAGTGAAATAAGGGTAAAGTTAATCTCTCCTGGTTTCAGATGTGCAGTAAAGTTGATTACATGATTATTTCACCAGACAGTTGAAACCAGAAGTTGAAAGTGCTGAAGTATAATAGAAGTTTAGACCCCAAAGTTGTACTTTGCCTCTGGTCAGTGCCTATTATGGGGTCAGCATGTCGCAGAGAGTTTTCTTACTAAGGACAGGTACATCAGTCAACTATTACCACTTAATTAAGAAATGAAAAGTTAATGCACATGTCTATGTGCTAATAACCAGGACTGTGTAAAGTGTTTGGGTAAAGTGATCAGACCTCCCAGTGCCTTCTTTAAGATTAAACATCACTAGAGGAGGGATTTGGATAGTATAGGACAAGAATAAGAACATAAGAGAAGCCATGATGAATCAGGCCAATGGCCCATCCAGTCCAACACTCTGTGTCACATAAGAACATAAGAGAAGCCATGTTGGATCAGGCCAATGGCCCATCCAGTCCAACACTCTGTGTCACACAGTGACCAATCTATGTTTGTATGTGTGTGTGTGTATACACACACACACACACACACACATATACATACATATACACACACACATATACATACTGTGGCTAATAGCCACTGATGGACCTCTGCTACATATTTTTATTCAATCCCCTCTTAAAGCTGGTTATGCTTGTAGCCGCCACCACCTCCTGTGGCAGTGAATAGCTTAATGTTTTCTCTTCACACAATTTCCCTCATAGAAACTGGCCCCTCTGATTAATTGTTAATCGTTGGGGGTGGGGGGTGGGGAGACAAGTATGTATATTGTACCTGTCTATCCCCTGTACTGGGATGAACATCAGCAAGAGTGGGAGGATTTTTATTAGGAAGAAAGTATTACTCCACATGCTTGATCAAATTTCCTGTTCCAAGATGCTTTTGAAAGTAATGTGTATTTTGATTCAAAGGGGCAGCCAAAACCAGTACAGAAATTCACCATGATGCTTTCAAATGAAGATGTACTTTTGAATAATGACTGATTACCATTTTTGTTAACAGCACTAGTTCTTTTCAGTTATTATGATTTTAAGACTCCTAGCTCATGTACTAAAAGAGTGCACTATGTGTGATGCTCTCAATACATACGTTCACCATTTCTTGTGAACATTGCAATATGAGTGTTTTCCAGCTTTGGTACTTATAAACAGAAGCCCTGACTTTTGAGGGTCTATGTTCAAGTGTATCAAAGCTGGGAAGTACACACATTGTGAAGAGGAAACTGAAAGGAAAGGTAAATACAGAAAACTTTGGGGAAGCTTGAAGGCTATTTAAAACTACAATCCTAGAAGCTCAGATAAAATATATACCACAAGTTAGGAAAGGCACAAACAGGTATAAGAAAAGGTCTGCATGGTTAACAAACAAAGTAATGGAAGCTGTAAAAGGTAAGAAGGACTCCTTTAAGCGGTGGAAAGCTAGTCCAAGTGAGATTAATAAAAGGGAACACAGGCTGTGGCAAATCAAATGCAAGACTGTGATCAGGCAGGCAAAAGGGGACTATGAGGAGCATATTGCAAAAAACATAAAGACCAACAATAAAAATTTCTTCAAATATATTAGAAGCAGGAAACCAGCCAGGGAGGCAGTGGGGTCCTTGAATGACCAAGGGGTAAAAGGATTACTGAAGGAGGATAGGGAAATGTCTGAGAAGCTGAATGCATTTTTTGCCTCTGTTTTCATTGTGGAAGATGAGAAGTGTTTGCCCGCTCCAGAACCACTTATTTTGGAAGGGGTGTTGAAAGACCTGAGTCAGATTGAGGTGACAAGAGAGGAGGTCCTACAACTGATAGACGAATTAAAATCTAATAAGTTATCAGGTCCGGATGGCATACATCCAGGAATTCTGAAAGAACTCAAAGTTGAACTTGTGGATCTTTTGACAAAAATACGTAATCTTTCATTGAAATCTGCCTCCGTTCCTGAGGACTGGAAGGTAGCAAATGTCACCCCCATCTTTAAAGAGGGTTCCAGAAGAGATCTGGGACCAGTAAGAGACAGACCAGTAAGTCTGACTTCAATACCGGGAAAGTTGGTAGAAACCATTATCAAGGACAGAATGAGTAGGCACATTGATGAACACTAGTTATTGAGGAACACTCAGCATGGGTTCTGTAAGGGAAGATCTTGCCTCACTAACCTGTTACATTTCTTTGAGGGGGGTGAACAAACATGTGGACAAAGGGGACCCAATAGATGTTGTTTACCTTGACTTCCAGAAAGCTTTTGATAAAGTTCCTCATCAAAGGCTCCTTAGTAAGCTTGAGAGTCATGGTGTAAAAGGACAGGTCCTCTTGTGAATCAAAAGCTGGCTAATTAATAGGAAGCAGAGAGTGAGTATAAATGGGCAGTCTTCACAGTGGAGGACGGTAAGCAGTGGGGTGCTGCAGGGCTCGGTACTGGGTCCCATGCTCTTTAACTTGTTCATAAATGATTTGGAGTTGGGAGTGAGCAGTGAAGTGGCCAAGTTTGCAGATGACACTAAATTGTTCAGGGTGGTGAGAACCAGAGAGGATTGTTAGGCACTCCAAAGGGATCTGTTGAGGCTGGGTGAGTGGGCGTCAACATGGCAGATGAGGTTCAATGTGGCCAAGTGCAAAGTAATGCCCATTGGGGCCAAGAATTCCAGCTACAAATACAAATTGATGGGGTGTGAACTGACAGAGATTGACCAAGAGAGAGATCTTGGGGTCGGGGTAGATAACTCACTAAAAATGTCAAGACAGTGTGGGATTGCAATAAAAAAGACCAACGCCACGCTGGGAATTATTAGGAAGGGAATTGAAAACAAATCAGCCAGTATCATAGTGCCCCTGTATAAATTGATGGTGCGGTCTCATTTGGAATACTGTGTACAATTCTGGTCACCGCACCCCAAAAAGAATATTATAGCATTGGAAAAAGTGCAGAAAAGGGCAACTAGAATGATTAAAGGTTTGGAACACTTTCCCTATGAAGAAAGGTTAGAACGCTTGGGGCTCTTTAGCTTGGAGAAACGTCGACTGTGGGGTAACATGACAGAGGTTTACAAGATTATGCAGGGGATGGAGAAAGTAGAGAAAGAAGTCCTTTTCTCCCTTTCTCACAATACAAGAGCTCGTGGGCATTCAATGAAATTGCTGAGCAGTCAGGTTAAAACGGATAAAAGGAAGTCCACCCAAAGGGTGATTAACATGTGAAATTCACTGCCACAGGAGGTGGTGACGGCCAGAAGCATAGCCAACTTCAAGAGGGGATTGGATAAAAATATGGAGCCACAGTGTGTATATATATAAAGAAAGAAGGGGGGAGGCAAAGAAAAAAAAAGCCTTCCTCACCATCAGATGATCCCAGCCAGCAACAATTCTGCCCAGGGGCCATTTGGTTAAAAAAAAAATAGCTACAGGGATGCCCACTCCCCGCCCCTCCCGGCTGAAAAAAAACACGCACACCTTTCTTTGCCACCCAGGCCTCCCGAGGAAATCTCCCTACTGCAAGGCACAGGAAAGCTCATACCTTGAAGAACACTTCATGGGTCTAAAGTGCCAGTGGATGCCAGCTTTTCTCTCAAACACTGGGAGGGGGGGGAGAAGGAAGGAGAGGCAGCCCAGCTCCTCTCTGCACAACACAGAGACGGGGGAAGGAAGCCAAACAGAGCTCAGACTTTGCAGCCTGTGTCAGTCTTCAAGGCTAGCTTTTCTCTGCACAACAGAGATGGGGGAAGGAAGGAAGCGAAATGGAGCTCAGGCTTTGCAGCCTGTGTCAGTCTTCAAGGCTAGCTTTTATCTGCACAACAGAGAGACGGGGGAAGGAAGGAAGCCAAATGGAGAGCAGGCTTTGCAGCCTGTGTCAGTCTTCAAGGCTAGCTTTTATCTGCACAACAGAGAGAAGGGGGAAGGAAGGAAGCAGAGCAGAGGTTATGCTTTGCTGGGGGCGGGGCTAGCTTTGGCTTTTCTTGTGACCCGGTAGTGAGGCTTCCGTGGCCCGGAACCGGGTCAAAACCCTGCAAATGGGAAACACTGCTCTATGGCCTGACTTCCAAGGGCATCTGTGCGAAAAAGAATGCTGAACTAGGACCACTGGTCTGATTTTACATTATATTAATATACATTACATGTTTGCTCTAAGGAATTACTAAAACCATTATATAAACAGTAAGTACTATTATTAGTACTGTATGTAGCTCTGTTCTTCTTTGTTGAGCTGCAATGGTGGGAAGTCAGTTACAATAAGGAACAGCATGTGGGCCAGTGGCTATCCCAAGCGCTCATGTTGTTTAGAATGCATATAGTCTGTGTATGTTTCAGTAACCAAAATGCCAGCTACAACTGCCTTAGGGCTGCTTGTATGTCAAATGATTAAATCTTGAAGACTCATAACCACAGGGTCATTATCAATGGTACTTCCAGGTCATTGTATGCTTCGCACCGTTTGAGGCAATGGTTGACCTTTGGACAGCACTACCGGGTAACATGATTTCTTGGGGCATAAATAATCGTTGTTAATTTGTTACGTGAGGGGCTATTTTGTTTTTTAAATGCTAATATATTATAAGATTATATGACTTAAGGATACTCAATTAGGAAAGCAAAACAGTCTTGTGGATTTCTGTCTCTCTCCTCAGCGACTTTCAAAGTAGAATTCTTAACAGAATGAAGAAGGAAAGGATATATAATAACAGCAATCAGCTGATTCTTGCCAATGCGATTGCTTAGAAGACATGGATTGATCTACTTTACCTCTTCACAAAACAAGAGATCTTTCTGTTCTCAAAGCTGCAGAGGTACTTCTCATTATTTAGACCCATGAATATTCAGTGATATGACTTCAGTTGGGTTAATTATTCACAGTTTCCAGATTTCAGTTGTGTTCATACTAGTTAAGCTACTAGTTATCACTCACAGTTTATGCCCTTCAGTTATACAACTGTTATACAACAGTTAGCTTAATTTCCAACAAATTACTCAAAATTAAGCAGTCTGAATGGTCTTTGGCTGTGATGTGGGGGAAGGGAGAAATCTGTTTTGTGTTTTTTGGCAAGAATATCATACTACCATCTGCGCATCATTTTATTTAAATGTATTTATTTCAACTTCTATGGAAATTGCTATGGAGATTTAGGGGGTAGTGTCATCCGTATGTTGATAATGGGCAGCTTCACTTCTGTTTCAGTGGTGAGTTCTGTCCTGGGGACAGCTATGGTCTGGATGTGAGTGGTAAACTAAACCCAGTTATTGAAAATTATGGTGGGTAGACATTAGGGTTGGTGGTTTGAACATATGAAGAACATATGAAGCTGCCTTATACTGAATCAGACCCTTGGTCCATCAAAGTCAGTATTGTCTTCTCAGACTGGCAGCGGCTCTCCAGGGTCTCAAGCTGAGGTTTTTCACACCTATTTGCCTGGACCCTTTTTTGGAGATGCCAGGGATTGAACTTGGGACCTTCCGCTTCCCAAGCAGATGCTCTACCACTGAGCCACAGCCCCATTCATGGCTCTCCAGGGTCTCAAGCTGAGGTTTTTCACACCTATTTGCCTGGACCCTTTTTTGGAGATGCCACGGATTGAACCTGGGACCTTCTGCTTCCCAAGCAGATGCTCTACCACTGAGCCACCATCCCTCCCCGATGGCTGTGGATAGGGTCACATTCTGCCCTCAGGTGCTAACTTTGTCTTGGAAAGCTACTTTAGTTGCTTCAACTGTGTTCTTTAGGAATAAGGCTATTATCATCCATATGTAGATAACTTCCAAATCAAACAAATGTAATGTACTTTTGGATGTGGATATACGTGGAGGGGAGGGGATCATATCCTTTAGTCTCCACTGTAATTTGTGAAGAACCCATGCAGGAGTAAAAAAAAATAGGGTCTCAAATGAGCATAAAAATCTGTATTTCTTCTACAGCCTTCTTTAGACTGGAACGGTTTTAGGCTTCAGCTAGAGATACCAGCTTCCAGGTGGGACCTGGGGATCCCCTATAATTACATCTCATCTCCAGACTACAGATATAAGTTTCCCTGGAGAAAATGGATGTTTTGGAGGGTGGGCTCTATGGTATTGTATCCCACTGAGGTCTCCACCCTCCCCAGGCTCCATCCCCAAATCTCCAGCAGTTTCCCAACCTGGAGCTGGTAACCCTATCCACACACCCCCCCCCCCCCACCCAATGGCCAAGAGAGATCTGGCAACCCTACCTACAGCTGATGTTTTTGTCCCATAAGGGAAAACATACGGATCCAAGTTTGGACCCTGTTTGCTCAGTCTTGGCCATTTCCCCTCCATATTATGACCCCTTCCATACAGCATTTGTCCCTGTAAGTTAAGAGCTGCCAGCCTCTGGGAGATCTGCTATTACAATTGACGTCTAGAGAAAAATATGTAGTTAGCAGCAGGAACGGTGTTGGCAGGCACCCTGGCACCTATGAGCACCACATTGGCGAATCCCTGCTCCAGCCAAAGGAGCTGTCTTCAGAAGAGCCACCTATATTGAATGTAGGATTCCCAGGTTCTCTTGCCTAGTGGGGAGAATTGAGGGGCATTCTGACGGTGGGTGGTGATGTTGTGTGATGTCGCGCCTGGCTTTTGACCTTTAAGTTTTGGCTGCGCCTTTTATTTAATTCTAATCAGAATTCTTTCACCTTTTTGATGCTGATGGACCATCATGCATCCAAATGCTTGACCCTGATCCAAAAGAAAATCACATCCATAGGAATTTCCTTGGATGCATTTTATCTGTCCTCTGCTTCTGCGGTATTTCAATCCATCAAACGTAGACTACTAGATATCCAGTTGCAACGTCTAACTGAGGCAGCTCGGAAAACTTGCTCCCCAAGCTATCTGGGTTTATCCCAGATTCCTGGGCTTTTAGCTCCCTATTTCCTCTTTTTAACTGATCCTCACCAAAGAAGAGCATTCATGCTGGCTAGATTTAATGCATTACCATCGGCCATCCTTTTCGGAAGATACCACAGAATCCCCCGCAATCTTAGACGATGCCCTTGTAGTCAAGGAGTCATCGAAATGGTCCCTCATGTTCTTTTGGACTGCCCTTTTTATAGCAGTCCACGTGCAAGATATCTAGATGCACTGCTTTCTGACCATCAAGACCTTTCTGACAATGCCAAGGTTCATTTTCTACTCCACGGGAAACACAACTTTGTCACTACTCACGTTGCTTGCTTTTTACAGGTCGCGATCCAAATCAGAGAGGCTTTTACTCATGCAGAGCCTACTGCTATTTTATGTCATTTAACTTTTGCTGTTTTTTTAAGGTTTTATTATATTCTATAGTGTCACTGTTGGTTTTAAAGTATACTGTATTAATGCCAATAAAGGTCTATGGTATGGATGTCTCTGATGTGATGACATCACCTAGAAGTGACATCATCATGTTGGGGATGTTGTATGGAGGACACTCTGATTTTTGAGCAAACTCTGTGATTAAATTGGGCTTTAAACCATAGAGTTTGCCTGAAAAAAAAAGCAACCCCCCCCATGCAATGTCCTGGAAGCAGTGACATCACTTCTGGGTGATGTCATCACATCAGAGATGTTGCACGATGATGTCCCTGTTTAGGGGATGGGTGTCCCCCACCAGCCAGCTGGTCCATGGTGGGGAGAAGCCCCTGAAACTGGGGAATCCTCCACTGGGACTTGGGGGCTGGCAATCCTAATTGGAGGAAAGCTGATGAAAGGCTTCATGCTTTGCTGAGTGGAGTGGTAGGATGCAAGCTGTTGCTTTACTTAGCATGGAAATGAAACTTTGTTTCATGAGGCTAATCTGTAATAAGTGCTATCAGTAGCTCAGTTAATTTCCATATGGTTTGCACTTCCTCTCAGAGTGGGAAGGTCTTGTGCAGCACTGACTGCCTCTTTTGCCAATATATAAGCAGTGTTATCATTCCAAGGGTGAGGGGAGGAAAATTCCCTGGTAAAACCCGTACAAGGTAGCGCGAGGGCTGTCCGGAAGCATCTCTGTTCCCCAGAAGCCACAGAGTGACACGTGGCTGATTAAGGAAAGAAGGT
The DNA here is from genome assembly GCF_032191835.1 of Heteronotia binoei. NCBI lineage: Eukaryota > Metazoa > Chordata > Lepidosauria > Squamata > Gekkonidae > Heteronotia > Heteronotia binoei. Next base: position 20,662,783 of record NC_083238.1, on the reverse strand, counting down.
ATGGCACTATGAGACAGTATTAACTGGACTCTCCTGCTGTTTCAAGGAGAATGCCATCTATCTGGGGGAGCGCTAAAGTATATATATATGAACATATGAAGCTGCCTTATACTGAATCAAAGTCCAACCAAAGTCCTTGGTCCATCAAAGTCAGTATTGTCTTCTCAGACTGGCAGCGGCTCTCCAGAGTCTCAAGCTGAGGTTTTTCACACCAATTTGCCTGGACCCTTTTTTTTCGAGATGCCGGGGATTGAACCTGGGACCTTCTGCTTCCCAAGCAGATGCTCTACCACTGAGCCACAGCCCCATTCATGGCTCTCCAGGGTCTCAAGCTGAGGTTTTTCACACCTATTTGCCTGGACCCTTTTAGTTGGAGATGCCGGGGATTGAACCTGGGACCTTCTGCTTCCCAAGCAGATGCTCTACCACTGAGCCACAGCTCCATGCATGACTCTCCAGGGTCTCAAGCTGAGGTTTTTCACACCTATTTGCCTGGACCCTTTTTTTTGGAGATGCCGGGGATTGAACCTGGGACCTTCTGCTTCCCAAGCAGATGCTCTACCACTGAGCCACCGGAGAAGTGCTAGGGTTGCCAGCTTGGGGTGGTGAAATTCTTGGAGAGTTGAGGGTGGAGTCTGGATAAGGCAGAGTTTGAGGAAGGACAACAGCAAGGAATGTGATGCCATAGAGTACACCTTCCAGACTGGTGGACTCTATGGCACTGTACCCCACTGAGGGCCCTGTCCTCCTTGCGTTCTATCACCAAATCTGCAGGAGTTTCCCAACTTGGATCTGGCAATCCTATCCTCCATTCCCCACCAGTGACTAGGGGGGGACTTGGCAACCAATACCCAGGTGGGGGCAGGGAATCCCCCGGTTTGGAGGCCCTGTCAGAAAGCGGCAGGAGGGGAGGGAAATGTCTGCTGGGAACTCTACTATTCCCTATAGAGATTTATTCCCATAGAAAATAATGGAGAATTGATCCGCGGGTATCTGGGGGGGGGGCTGTTTTTTGAGATAGAGGCACCAAAGTTTCAGTACAGCATCTAGTGCCTCTCCCCAAAATATCCTCCAAGTTTCAAAACGATTGGACCAGGGGGTCAAATTCTATGAGCCCCAAAAGCAGGTGCCCCTATCCTTCATTATTTCCTATGGAAGGAAGGCATCGAAAAGGTGTGCGGTCCCTTTTAATGTGATGGCCAGCACTCCCTTTGGAGTTCAATTATGCTTGTCACAGCCTTGATCTTGGCTCCACCCCAATGTCTCCTGGCTCCACCCCCAAAGTCTTCTGGCTCCGCCCCCCCACCGAAAATCCCCAGATATTTCTTAAATTGGACTTGGCAACCCTAAACCCTATTTAGAAGCATTGTATTACTCAAGTCCTGCATTGCCCATGGTGGCCTTTATACTGTCCCCCTGGGCGGAATGTTGCAAAGACATTAATCTAAATCCACCCTTTTCATTGGATTCAGTTCATACATTGATTTGCAAGCGTTAAAACAATGAGTAATGAAATGCGAACCAAGCCCTTTGCTCTGCTACTGTTCAGTGGCTATACCAATCAGTTAGCCTTTGTTTCTTCATGAGCCAGCTCTTGAATTTACTTTTAAAAACATAAGTAATAATGTAAGTAACTAGTATCTTTGCACTGATAATTTAACCAATTCCCCCCCCCCCCCACTCCTTTTCCTCCTGCAATACGAGAGAATGGGAAGAGGGACATTATTGAATAACATTTATTTAACGTTACGAGTTACCTGGAGAAATCCCAAGAGAGAATGGGTTGCATGTTGTTTGAAAACTGTACATAACAAGTAATGAACAAAGCAAATCAAATTGCCAGTGGCCTGGCAGCTGCTGAGATAGCGTATCACATTATTAATTAAAATACAGGCTGGCTCCCCCAGCCAAGCCAAGCCCAGCACTTGTAGCCTGTGGGTATCCGAGGCACTCCACTTGATTGAATCAGGTAGCTGCAGCAGCACAGGCATTCACAATCTTGTGCTTGGAGTGATATCACAAAGCGAAGAGACGGAGAGGGAAGGGAAGCTATTTCCCACTCCCCCAAAACACAGGATTTTGAAACCAAATCTGCTATAACGGTATCGTTAAATAACATGCAAGAAATCTATCCTGAAACCTTTTTGCTATGATTTAAACAGGGGGAGACGACCTGCTCTCAAACTCTCCGAGTTTTGTAGTGTAGGCAGACCTTTGTGTATGGCCAAGGCAACTGTTTCCATGGAGATACAAGGCATTTGACAATGGTCACTGTTTTGGTGAAGTAAATTAGTCCAAGCAGGAGATCGGTATATAGCAATAAGGTTGGTTGTTCCCCCCACCCCTTTCCTAGGAAGCAGGAACTGGCCTCATTTGCTGATTTTATCTGCTACTTTATGAATTATTTTTATTCATTGAAGCTGCTGCTCTTTAATGTTCCAGTGCTTTTGCAAAACAATGCTTTTTTTATTTCATTGTTCAGAGGGAAAAACAAAGATGTTCAAAAACAGTTTTAAAATGTCTAGACTACATGCATTTGAATTTGGCAATTTTTTCGCTGGACGCAATCCGCTTACAGAGACTGGCGTTAAATGCTTAGAAGTTACATAAAAATCCTGGTTCAAAAAGCAAAGTAAAGTACTTGATAGTTCTTTTTCTTTCTTTTTCTTCTCTTTTTTGTCATTAGTGTCAGGATGAGACATTTCTATTGAAGCTCAGAATAGGAAAATGCCAACCTCCATGTAGCACTCAGGTATCCCCTGAAATTACAGCTCATCTCCAGACTACAGAGATCAGTTCCTCTGGAGAAAAAGGGGTCATTTTGTAGAAAAATAGGTGGTGGGGCTCATTAGCATAACTCATTAACATATGTCACCCCCCCAGCCAAAAGCAATCCGACGTAAGAAAGGAGAGCCCTGGGTGAGCAAGGCCTGCTTGGGCTGGCTAGAGATCCAGCCAGCCCAAGCAGGCCTCGCTCACCTAGGGCTCTCCTTGGCTGCTCCCCCCCCCCCCAGTCAAAAGGTCAGCAAGCCACCCGCCACCCAAAATCACATAAGAAGTGGAGAAAGGGTGGTACAGGCTTCTCCAGGGGTTAAAGGGCTGGGCTAACTTTGGGGAGGGAGCTATGGTTCAGTGATAGAGAATCTGCTTGACATGCAGAAGGTCCCAGCATCTCCAGTTAAAAGGTTATGTGAAAAACCTCTGCTTGAGATCCTGGAGAGCCATTGCCACAGTCTGAGTAGACATTACTGGCCTTGATAGACCAATGGTCTTATTCAGTATAAGGCACTTTTGTATTTACATATATGTATACCTCCTTTCTCTCATGCATGGAGGTATACCTCTCATGCATGGAGGAAGACCATCTCTTCCAGTATTATACTGGGTAACAGGAATTTCTCAGGTGTGGTGATGCTACTCCAGTTCTAATCCAGTTTGCACTGAAGGCATCCAAACTGGATAATGTCCCTTGTAATGGACAGCAAATGGTTAATATGTTAACTTGGCCAGGGAATCTTCATTGAGAGGGGATTCAAATGGAATTTTACAGTTGAGAGTGGGAGTTAGTTGAGTTGGAGCTAAGCAGAGTAAAGGATCAAGAAAAGATCCTGAATTAGGGAAGTGGGACAAGTAGTCCTTCCCTGAGAAAAATAGCTTCTAATAAAGGGGTGGGGGGATGATACCTGTTGATTGCTAAAGAAGGAATGTTGGAACTTGCGTGTATGTCCTTGCTTCACAGACTTAGAATTTTGAGACAAAGAAACTCATGCTTGTTTATTTTAGCAGTGACTGTCAAGAGAACTCTTCACAGTTTTAAAGACGTGTCTGTAGAACCGAACAGCTACTTAATTTTGACAAACTATCTACTGTTTATAATTATACAAAGTTACTTCATTCCTGTTACCTGTTCACCTGCCAAATACCAAACCGGATACCTACCAAACCATTTTCCCCATAGAAGTGAAATAAAGCAATTTTGAATTAACATCAGCCTCTCATGTGTCATAATCTGACCTATACAAAAGAAGGCTTTGTTGGTTTCTCAGATCCCTAGGCTGGGTCAGCTTATCGACATACATTTAAATAACTGAGTGCAATAGGCAGAAAAATGAAGAAAAAGAAAAAGGGACTGGCCAGCTAAAGAAGAAATAAAAGTGAAGGAAGGGGAACCATTATACACCCTGTCTGAATCTCAACTCATTAGTTAGCTCAAGCCCCAAGTCTTACAGTGGCAGGCAAAAGAGAATGAGCCATATGCTTGAGGAGGAGAGATCCAAAACAAATCTCACTCCTTTTTTTCTGGCTTCCTGAAAGTTGGTTATGTCTGTGTAGTTCCAGAAGACCTATGATAGTTTTATTGCTGGCCCATGGTGCTTTCCTGAGTTCTGTGTTGATTTCAGTGCTGACTACTAATTTTATTCTATTTGCTTGTTTTATAGCTTGCTGTTGTATTGGCCTGATCTGCTGATTTTATCTGCTGCTTTATTAATTAATTTTATTAATTTAAGCTGCTGTTCTTTACTGTTTGCTAATGCTTTTACTAACTGGTTTTATTGTTTCATTTATCTCATCCTTAGCTGCCTTCTGTATCATCTTAATAACAGAATGGTGCAATTGAAATTCCATGCAATAAACACGTTTAAAAAATTAAAGTTCATTTAAGCTTCTTTTGGCTTCAACAGGACTAAAATGGTTTAAATCCAAGTACTGTAATTGATTAGTTGACTTGAGAGATACAGCCAAAGACTGAGACACTCTTCAAATGTTACATATTTTGTATACAGATGACATTTCTGTGTAGGAAAAAGAATGTGATACCCACACAATGACTACAACATAGAATGATCACAAATGTCCGTATCTGAGTGTGTGTGTGGGGGGGTGGGGGGTGGGGGTGAATCTACAAATATCAGTAGCTTTTCAGACTATGTATATTATTTGTGCAGGCAAGGAAGTCGATTTATGTATTAGTGTCATATATGATTATTTTGTATGGGCTTCATGGTTTCTTCTGCAGATAGGTCCTCTCTGTTAGGAAATGCACAACATTTGAAACAGTGCTGAGTCACTAGGATTTTATATATATCACAAAGTAATATCCTGCATTCTAACAACAACAACAACACTTCAGTTGCCAACATTGGCATTACCTATTTTACATCAAAATGAGACCTTCTGAGATTGGCAGCTCCAATCATCATCCAAATTCTCTGGGGACATAAAAAATGGTAATCAGGATTTCAAATACCTTATTTTTAAAAATTTGTTTATATCCTGTCTTTCTTCCCAGGGGGAACCCAAAGTAGCATCAATGGAAGTTCTATTTACATATAGTTGCAGAGGCATCTATTAGATGATAAAATTTAGATGATAAAGAGATTCCAACTGTAGGAATATATGATCTTCCATTTTGCTTGACCCCTTTTCCCTCTTAGCACAAACAAGGATTCTATCATTGTTCAAAGTCCACGGATTGGTCCCATTCCTGATTGAAACTTTACCCCCTTCTCTTTTCCTTTAGTCTCTTCTGCCACATTTGGCCCAATGATCATTCTGAAATCTCAGAGAGCTATGAGCAGTTGTCATCCATCATCTTAATTGTGTAAAGGAACAGCATCTGGAAAAGATGCAGCTTCAAGTTGTCAAACTTAGGTCTGTGAAATAAAGCTATGAGCCTCAAAATATTTTCCTCTGAGTATCTGACTGGTTTTTTTTTTTTTTTTACATCCCTGCAGAGTTTTTTGGGGGGCATAGTCATTAGTCTATAGCTATAGGGACAAAGAAGCCTTGCATATATAGGTTTCTCCACGCACTTCAAGAGTCAGCATTCTCTGTGAGCAACAGAATGCGATGATAATAACAGTAATAACTATCGAGCTGTCCAAAGGCACTCAGTATACTGGTTAATAGTCATTATCTCTAAGACACTGACACTCAGTGGATTGGGAACCATGTGTGGCTCTTTGACACACCACATGTGGCTGATCTGAGCACTATTCCCCACGGCACCTATCCAGTGTTCCTTCCAGGACGGTCAGCAATTCCTTTTGAAATTGGAATAATCTCATTGTTACTTATGGAGCCAGGATAAAACTGTTTCATTTCTAAAGCATAACTTGTCCGAGATGATTGCAACAAGGTTGTACAGATGTGGGTTTTTGTATTTTAGGGTGCGTCAACGAATGCAGCGGAATAAGGTGCTGGAATGGGGTATCCTACTGTTATATGCTATCTCATTTCCAAAAGCCCTAAAAACTTCCAGAAAGATAATTCTAGATGCTCAGAGGTATTCTGGTAATTAAAAAGCAGGGCTTTTTTTGTAGCAGGAACTCATTTGCATATTAGGCCACACACCCCTGATGTAGCCAATCCTCCTGGAGTGAAGAGCCCTGTAAGCTCTCAAAGGATTGGCTGCATCCTCTAAGTGCGTGGCCTAATGTGCAAAGGCATTCCTGCTACACAAATAGCCCTATTAAAAAGCATGTGATTTACCTAAACTTGCAGCAATACCAATTAGCAGGCAACTTTGATTACCTTTTATGACTATCCAGACTAAATGGCCTAATTTGTCACACTGTTCCACCATGTGAACCTGGCTTTGTATCAGTTTGCCCTCGTATCCCACCATCTACATCTATTTCAGCCCACTATACCTCATTCCCTCATCTGAAGATGTGTGCTTTTAGCACACGAAAGCTTACATTCTGAATAAAACTTTGTTGGTCTTAAAGGTACGACTTAACTCCTGCTTTGTTCAGTTATATATTATTGTTTGTGCCTGTTTGGGGTGGTGCGCAGGGCATGCAGTACTTATGGCTCTTTTGGTTGCTGGGAATAGCAAACTGGCTTCCCATGTCCTGCTGAGGTAATACCTCTGCTCTAGGGAATTGTATTTGATGTTCTATCCCAAACTTAGAACTGGACTTCTGCTTACTTATGGCAAGTAAATCAAACGGATGAGATCTTTCCAGCTTCACTTAAATTTGGTCGACTTGTTTAACAGGGGGAGGGGATCCTGAAGTTGAGTCAGTCATGTGATTTTTTAAAAAAGGATGTTTGGGTTCAGTTTGCATAGTGTGATGGAAGGCCCTGAGGGAATCTTAGTCTGTGGGCCTGTAGTGGGGTCTCTGTTCTATCCTATGGCACCTTAGGTAAGCTAACTTCTGGAGCCACCCCCTGAAGCACCTGTGAAGCAACTGGTGGGAAATCAGTCACTTGTGCTGGGGAAAACAGAAGCCTAGGGGCAGAGCAATGCCGGTGAAAAATCGGTACTAGTGTCAATGAATTTCACATTTCAATAACTCATAGAGTAAAAAAAAAAGTACCCTATTTGCTGGCGTATAAGACTACTTTTTTTGCCCTGAAAAACATGCCTCCAAGTGGGGGGGTCGTCTTATACGCCGGGTGCACTTCAGTTGGGATAGACATAGCTGCCCATAGTGGCCTTCTGATGCTCGCCCGGTGCCCATAGTGGCCTCCCGATGCCCGCCCACCTCATTCTACATACCGTCCAGTATCGCGCGGTATCCAGCGCAGCCGCGGTGGGTCATCAGCATGGCTGCGGCGACCATCAGCAGCGAGACAGGGGTGCCAGCCTTTTCGGCGTGACCGGCCCGTTCTGCTTGGCAGGAAGCAGTGGCGCTCCGGCCCACCCCTTGTCTACGCAGAGCTCACACATGCGCACTTGCGCACTAGTGCCGGTCACAGGGAGATGCAGGGGCAGGCCGGAGGCGCTGTGGTCGCACTGCAGCCGTACAATGGTGTGCGGCAGAGGGGGTCATCTTATACGGCGAGTGTCACGGCTGGGGCCGGGTCAGGCAAAGTCCAGAGGCAGTCCGAGGTCTGTAGCCAGCAAGCAGGAGTGTCCAAGGTGCCAAATCCAAATCGCTGTGCAAGTATCGCAGGTCCGAGGTCCAGAAGCCGAGGTCAGGGAGTCCAGAAGTCAAAAGCCAAAGTCAAGGAGCCAGGAACCAAAGTCAAGCCAGAGTGGATGCTAGAACATCAGGGAGATGACTCGTTGCTTCCACAAAGCCTCCTCCCAAAGCCCACAGCTATATAGCCCTCTGCTGGCTGTTGCCCATTTGGGCTAATTGCTGGCTCTGGGGAGGCAGCCAGGATCCTGTTACAACTCAAGCATCCTTGCTCTTAGGAGGGCCAGAATCCTCTCAAAACTCAGGACTCAGGGAGCGTCTTGCTTGTGAGCGTGCCGCCCTTCTCCGATCCCTGAGGTCCTGACGGAGGCGGTCACGCACACGAGCCACCCGAGAGGGCGAGGCAGGGGGGCTTGGATCTTCTCCAGCAGGAGGCAGGGGCACTGGTGCAGGTGGCAGGGGTACAGTTTCCTTGGCAGACTCGTCTTCCTCTGCAGGGTCCCCAGCACCCATGACAGCGAGTATATAACAAACTCTATATTTTGAGTGGAAATGTTGGGGGGTCGTCTTATACGCCGGCAAATACGGTACTTCCTTTTCTCCATCCTGGATCTACTGCCCATTGCCTCAATTTCTACTATTACGTGGGAGGGGGAAGTTCTATCAACTTCCTTCCCCTCGTGCATAACTTTATAAACCTCTGACACGCATGCCCTTAGTCTTCCCCCCCCCCCCATCTAAGCAAGCGAGGTTTGAAAGTTGCTCTTGAACCTATTCAACATAAACAGGGATATCCTGAGTTACACCATTCTACATTTCAATTGATTTTGAAGGGCATAATCCTACTTAGGATCTCACTGCAAGAGTATTTGTTGTGATTTTTGAAAATGCCTCCGTTTAACTGTAACTATTTTATCAACACCCAACAAATAGTCATTCTTTTGGCAAATGTGCCTACTACACAGGAGCCGTTTCGTTGTTTATAACTGTAACTATTCAGAGTACAGTGTCACTGAGTTAGACAGAAATAAAGACACTCCTATGGCATAAGTGCCCTGACCTAGATATCCCAGACTACAGTAGTTCAATCTCATTGGATCTTGGAAACTAAGCAGTCAGCTTTGGTTAGTATTTGGGTGGGAGCCCACCAAGGAAGTCCAGTGTCACTACATACAAACTACCTTTGTTCACTTCTTGCCTTGAAAACCCTATGAAGTTGCCATAAGTTGGTTGCAACGATGGTACTTTTCACCACTATGGAATAATCACATATGATCAGAACCCTCTCAGTGGACTCCTTGAAGATGCCCAGTCAATAACATGCAAGATGTTCTACAGAACAATGTCTCCTTTTTCTTCGTGCCAGACAGTCACACACAATCCTCCCAACTAAGGTAAGCTGGGCAATCTATATCACTCATACCAGATCTTGTCAACCATGTGGACCCAAAGAAGTTCAGCAAATGATAAAACACCTGCTACATCTGTACTCCGGGGAAGTGAGAGTGCCTGGACAGTTCTCCGAAATCAGAGTTGCTTGGACATACTGTGGAGGGGGTGAAAGCATGAAGAATCTGGAAGAACCAGTTGCCATGCCAAAAGTCTCTCTCTCTCTCTCTATATATATATATAGTAAATTTAAAACAGTTATACAGTATATAATAAGTTTTTAAAACAGCATTAAAATAATACAATAATTTAAATCAGCAATATCTAAAACCATTCCAGTTAATAATTTAACAGCAGCAATGATTTTCCTGGAGCTATTCCGTCCATTTGCATAGTGGCAGGGTCACTAGATAGAATCATTTTGATGGATTGATCGGCCATCCTTTGTCAGCAGTCTGCGAAGGCCTGCCTAAAAAGGATGGTCTTGCAGGCCCTGCGGAATTGGTCCAGGCTCCGCAGGGCCCGCACCTCTTCCGGGAGCTGGTTCCACAGGCACGGAGCTGCAACAGAGAAGGCCCGTGCGCGGGTGTTCTGCAGTTTCGCCTCCTTTGGCCCAGGGATAGTCAGCTTGTTCTTCCCTGCTGACCTCAGTGCTCTTTGGGGCTCAATATGGGGAGAGACAGTCCCTCAGGTAGGCAGGTCCTCGACCATATAGGGCTTTAAATAAATAACATGAGTAGTTTATGAATTCATCACTAAAGTTATTTATTTATTTGTGTTAACTTGTAGTGCATCATTAATTTGATTTTAACTAGTGTGGTGCAAATAGGGCTTTTTCCCATTCTGGCAGAACGTAAACAGAAGTTGGGCTATACTCTTCCAATATGAATAAAACGAATTAGTCAATCGATCAGTGACAAAAAACATCCTATGTAATCAAAAGATTTCTCATGTGAAGATTAATTTAGTGTAATGTGAGCTTAAATATTACATAAGCCTCCTTGACATTGAATTATACAGCTCAGAGGCAAGACTGGAGCAAAGGCTGGCAGCCAGTAAAAAGCTGGACAGAAAGGATAATGGAACACATTATCACACTCTTCTCTCATTCTTTGCATGGCAGCTGATAATAAGGGAGGTGGGAGGAGATGAGGAGGAGGAGGAAAGTTAAGCTGTCAAAGACCTTCCGATTTTAAAGCTGTTTCTGCACCAAGTGAACTGCAGGAATAACTCCGCAAGACCCAACTACTCATACTGTCATCATTTTATGAAGAAGGAGCACATGAAATATTGTCGTGCTTTGGCAAGGGCCTTTATTCCTCAGATATTGCGCTGAGCTTTCTAATGGATGGTTAAAATACCAGACAGTGTTTGCGCATATCCCACTAGAAGCATCTTGTGTACTCTTCGTGCGTATGAGTGAACGCAGGCATGTTTGAATGTGCAGGTAGCTGGTTTTTAGTTTCACTGAAGCCTGTGCCAAACGATGGATTTGCAATTACACTTTGACCTTTGTGAGCTTCTGGTGTTACCCAACACTATATGTGCTCCAATTAAATGATTGGTCACCATTATAAATATGTCACTTCAGAATTAGGCAAAGGGGGGGAGGAATGACCTGAGAAGGGTAACTGTTTTGCCAAGTGTGTCCTTTGAAAAAAAAAGAGAAGGCCCCAAGAAGGTGTTCCTAGGCCTGTCTCTGGCCTTAGAGACTTGTGATCAGTTTATGGTATTCGTTTGACTAATTTAAAGCCTTTATGCTGCTAACTAGAATGTGCTGAGGACCTTTGAAGACGCTGGGGGCACAGAAATGTGTTAGCAGACACAGTGAGGAGAGGTCTCTAGGGTTGCCAAGTCCAATTCAAGAAATATCTGGGGACTTTGGGGGTGGAGCCAGGAGACTTTGGGGGTGGAGCCAGGAGACATTGGGGCGGAGCCAGGAACAAGAGTGTGACAAGCATAATTGAACTCCAAGAGAGTTCTGGCCATCACATTTAAAGGGACAGCACACCTTTTTAAATGTCTTCCTTCCATAGGAAATAATGAAGGATAAGGGCACCTTCTTTTGGGGCTCATAGAATTGGACCCTCTGGTCCAATCGTTTTGAAATTTGGGGGATACTTTGGGGAGAGGCACTAGATACTATATTGAAAATTTGGTGCCTCTACCTCAAAAAACAGCTCCCCCAGAGCCCCTGAAACCTCCAGATCAATTCTTCATTATACCCGATGAGAAGACGTTTCCCTCTCCACCCCCCTCCCCCTCCCCCCCGCCTCCCCCCCCCCCCGTTTCTGGCAAATCTGATGCAGGGGATAGAACTCACTCACCTCCGGAGGTGCAAAGGCACATGGTCCTTTGGGGGCGTGGCTGGGCTCCCCTCCCTTCACCGGCCAGCTGACTGGGGGCGGAAAGCAGCCTGAGAAAACTGAAGAGCTCTGGCTGCTGCGATCGGGGCTGGGTGGGAAGGGCTGCCGTTCTCCCCCTTCCCCCCCGCTTTCCCTTTTATGGCCAGCGGGAGGAGGAGGCTCCAAATCGGGGGTCTCCAGGCCTAGCGCGGGATTTGGGACCCCTAGAGGTCTCTGATGATATCTATAAAAACATATATAGTAAAAAACCATACCGTTTCCTGATATTTTCCTGTTTGTGTTCTTGGTTCATGGTGCTCAGTCAGAGGTCTGCAAATTGCTACAGAATTGTGAGCTGCCCAGAGGAAGTATAATGGGAGCAAAATGCCCCAGAGAACCACAAAACAAGCCCCCCCCCCTACAACTGCTCTTGTGTATACCTTTGGCTCTTGCTGTAGATGGCTCACAGGAATTTCTGGTCTTTCATTTTCATTAAAACGGCACATTGGAGGGTAAGATGAGCTTGTCATTACAACATAATGGGATCTCTCCCAACCATGATAAAGTAAATTTTATACATAGCTGTGTGAGATTCTAGTGGATTCTAATTTGAAGAGATTGATTAAAGTTTTGATGTGTGTACAGTCTGGATCACATTAAATCAATTGTTTCTGGATCATAGTGGGTAACAACAGGGCCCACGACATTACATCTGTCCCAAGCCTCTTAAAAACCTTCTGGGTGGCCATATAACATGTCTGGCAGCAGGTCTCTTGTTACTAGTTATTCATTACTTTAGATTTTTGTTGATGAAGACTATGAAAAGGATTATTCGTATAAAATATTATTTGTTTAAAAAAAAAAGCCCAGCATTCATACCCATGAGGAAATTCTCAAAGTAAAAATGAAAATACAACTTCTCCGGAACTGAGGATCATTCAGTGCTTTTGATAATGGTGTGGATATGCCCATAGATCATCTTAAAACACTGGAGTTCCCCTTCATCTAGTTCCTTCCAAAGTACTTCATATACCATTGCAATAGATGATGATGATGATGATGATGAAGATGATATTGGATTTATATCCCACCCTCCACTCCGAAGAGTCTCAGAGCGGCTCACAATCTCCTTTACCTTCCTCCCCCACAACAGACACCCTGTGAGGTGGGTGGGGCTGGAGAAAGCTCTCACAGCAGCTGCCCTTTCAAGGACAACCTCTGCCAGAGCTATGGCTGACCCAAGGCCATGCCAGCAGGTGCAAGGGGAGGAGTGGGGAATCAAACCCGGTTCTCCCAGATAAGAGTCCGCACACTTAACCACTACACCAAACTGGCTCTCAATAGGCTGTCAATCGATGCTAGTCATTTCCTTATTTATCACGTAGAGCACCAGACACATTACAGGAGATTCATGACTGCAGCTGTTATCTTCCCCATCGCCACGCTTGCTAAATAAAATATCTGACGTGATGTCATGGTGGTCAACATTTCCTGCCTCCTGAGAGTGGAATCCAATGAAATGAGGCAGGGAAAGAGAAACACTGAGTATAATGATGTCAAGTCACACATTTGTTTTTACCAAATGTTCCGGGGGATGGAGGGACATGGGTTGGTGGCAGTCACATGTCCCTTGCTATAAGTCAGAGGCTATTAACTGGAGCAGATCCAGAGATGACATACAGTCACATGAGGAAATTACGTATGAAGAGGAGGAAAAGGCGCATGTTAACAGTCTATTAAAGTTACACAGTTAACCAGATGGAGGTTAGAAAATCTGAACGTTGAAGTTGGCTCATCCAACATTTATTCATCTAGCGGACACCTACAATGTAGTTTGTTTATCTTGGCATGCTAATATCCTCCCTCCGTGAGCACCCACGGTTATTGCTAAAGAAAAAAAGCTAAACACAAGGGGAAATGAAATCACTCGGAAGCTGTGTATTCTTTGATAGGGTTGCCAACCTTCAGGCTGGGCCTGGAGTTCTTCAGGAATTACAATAATAATAATAAATTTATTTTTGTATCCCGCCCTCCCCTGCCAAAGGCAGGCTCAGGGCGGCTCACAGGACGTGGTATAACCATGATTTCAATAAAATACAATCATTACAACAAAACAGATTAAAATACAGTTGAATTACATTTATAAATTAAGTTAAAAATTAGATAAAACAGTTAGCCATTATAAATTATTAATTAAGGTGCTACAATTCAGAAACATGTATAGGATGGCTAGAAGTCAATTTAGCCAATTTAGCCGGGTTCCATCTTTAAAGCGAGCTGAAAGAGGGCGGTTTTGCAAGCCCTGTGGAACTGATTCAGATCCCGCAGGGCTCGCACCTCCTCTGGGAGTTGATTCCACCATCGGGGGGCCATTGTTGAGAAGGCTTGCTCTCTCGTTGTTTTCAATCTAGCCTCTCTTGGTCCAGGGATTTTTAAAAGATTTTGGGAACTGGATCTCAGTGCTCTCTGGGGAACATATGGGGAGAGGCGGTCCCTAAGGTAGGCAGGTCCTTGGCCATATAGGGCTTTAAAGGTGACAACAGATCTCCAGACAACAAAACTCAGTTCTCCTGGAGGAAATGGCATCTTTGAAGGATGGGCTTTATGGCATCACACCCCCGCTGAGCTCTCTCCCTTCCCCAAACTCCTCCCTCCCTAGGTGCTGTCCCCAAATTTCCAGAAATTCCCCAGGCCAGAGTTGGTAACTATCCTTTGAGTTAGCTCCCTGCTCTGATTGAGCCAGAACTCTTTTTGCGCTTTTGGCAATGCAGTTCTTAGCAGAGTTACGGCCTTCTAAGCCCGTTGATTTCAGTAGATGTCTAGGTCTACTTAGGACAGCACTCTCCCTTCCTCCCCAGGCATTTGTCAAGATTCTTGTCTTTGATCCCATCTACAGTCACATGGACTATCTCAGAGACAAAGTACATGTTACTTCTTGTGCATGACCATAGGGAGCTGTTTCGAGAAATCCTCTACCCACTATCAGGCAGCTCCTTGAACTGCATCTCTTTAGCACTTGTTTGAGAGACTCTGTGGTCCATTGCAAATGCAACTTAACCAAAATAAATATGGACTTTTCTTTGACCTAACTGAAACGGAAAGAGTGGCCATTGTGGCTCAGCCCTAGCTACTTGCTTGATGCTGTTCCAGATCCACAGAGAGATGTGTTGTGATGTACAACGTCCTCACAGAACGGTATAAACATTTTGTTGGGGGGAGGGGATCTAAATGAACAAACCCAGGGGAGACGTTTTGCTCTCAGACGTCTATCATTTTCAGCCTGTGGTTATAGATGCTAAATGGGTTTTAACATATAGATTTTTTTTTTTAAAAAAAATCCTCAAGTAACATGTGAGGAAAAAAACGTGCTCAGTTGCGTGCATGGTGAGATTGTTCCCATTTGACATAAGAGCACAGACGCCATTAAGTATTAACTAGACAGGTACTAGTAATAGCTCTTGTCAACACTCTTAAAGGAAATCAATATACAACATAAATGTAAAATTAAAATGGTTCTTCCCTGGATAGCAATGTATAGCTTGGGATGAACAGTTAGAACACCTCATAACATGCGAGTGCCTCTTTTTCCTATCCCCCTCCAGACATATAGATTTGGTGCACAAGTCCAGTTCAACGCTCCAGTTTCCAACTTCAAAAAAATATATAACACATCGTAAAACCTCTTTGTCCCACTGGCTACACAGTGTTGCTTCTGAGAATGGCCTGTCTAGAGCATGTTCTGACCTCTAGTTGATTCACTTGCCTGTGGTGTCATTCAACTGAAGAGGGACCAGCTTTAGAAGAAGAAGCAGAAGAAGATATTGGATTTATATCCCGCCCTCCACTCCGAAGAGTCTCAGAGCGGCTCACAATCTCCTTTACCTTCCTCCCCCACAACAGACACCCTGTGAGGTACATGAATATATTGGATTTATATCCCGCCCTCCACTCCAAAGAGTCTCAGAGCGGCTCACAATCTCCTTTCCCTTCCTCCCCCACAACAGACACCCTGTGAGGTGGGTGGGATGGGAGAGGGCTCTCACAGCAGCTGCCCTTTCAAGGACAACCTCTGCCAGAGCTATGGCTGACCCAAGGCCATTCCAGCAGGTGCAAGTGGAGGAGTGGGGAATCAAACCCGGTTCTCCAAGATAAGAGTCTGCACACTTAACCACTACACCAAACTGGCTCTCCCTATAGACCTATAGAATGGTAGTGGCTTGAACAAACATAGCCAACAGGAGGCTTACTTTTCTAAAAACTTAACTTTGAAATATTTGGATGCTCCAGGACACATCACCTACAGAGAAGTTGCCAAGTAGACACCAGAGAACAGCACCAAAGAGCATCCAGAAGATCAGCAGTGGATGTGGAATACAAAGGAAATCTGTTGGATTTGGGAGAGAGTGGAGTCTAGGACATTTTTACTTCAATCCAATTGGTACAAAGGCCACAACACAATGAAAAAACAAAAAGAAGAAGAAGATTCTGGGTTTATATCCCACCCTATACTCTGAATCTCAAAGTCTCAGAGCCGTCACAATCTCCTCCACCTCCCCGCCCCCACAACAAACACCCTGTGAGGTAGGTGGGGCTGAGAGTGCTTTTACAGCAGCTGCCCTTTCAAGGACAGCTTCTATGAAAACTATGGCTGACCCAAGGCCATCTCAGAAGGTGCAAGTGGGGGAGTGGGGAATCAAACCTGGTTCTCCCAGATAAGAGTCTGCGCACTTAACCACTACACCGAACTAAAAAGATGGCTGAGCAGGGAACTGGTAACAGGCTACTTTTGGTCTTTGTGTTGCCAGAGACAACCTTACACTACTGGTTAGGTCAGGGTCCTTACATAGTGTCTGTGGTTATCATGGTGATCGCTGAGACCTTTTCTAGCACCTGCCAAGTGTTTCTAGGAAATGGGTGGGACCAGATAGAGCTGTTTCCCAGCAAGGCTTCTGGTTGATCATTGAAGATTTGATTGGCTGTGCAGCTTTTTAAATATGTTGTTTTGGCAGCAGCTGCTACCAAAACACAAGGATCTACACCAGGGGTGTCAAACTCATTTGTTATGAGGGCCAGATCTGACATAAATCTTGTTGGGCCCGGCCATGTCGGGTTGGGTCAAGCCATGTTGGGCTGGGCCATGTGTGTACCTATTTAAGATTAGGTAGCAGAGATATAAATTTTATAAACAACACAGATAAACGCAAATATATATTTTAAAAAACCTAAAACATGCTTAAAATGTTGGCAGTCATTGGTCTTAAAGATGCTTTCTTTGCATTTCTCCCATGGGATTCAGGGAACTGGGCAAAAGAAGCTCTGGTTATTTCCTTCCTTCCCCAGTGGAGTGGGGAGAAGGAGCCTCAGCCAATATAAGGAAGAGGGGCTTGGTTCAGTAGCTCTGCTGTACAACTGAGAGAGCCTGGCAAAGCAAACTATTCCTCCCCAAGGGAGGAGCCTCTGCCAATGGAGAAAATAGAGACTCTGCTCTGTAGCTCCTGTGTGATTGAGCAAGCCTGGCAAAGCCAGCTGTCATGCAGAAGGAAGCAAAATAGAGAGAGAAGGAGCAGAATGACAGCCAGTTGCTCAGGGGCTGGGTAGGAGTCCTCTGGGGGCCTGGTTTGCCCCCTGAACTGCATATTTGGCACACCTGATCTACGCTGTTACTGAAGTGCCAATCTGCGCCAATGTTACTGTGCCAATCATTTCTGGCTCCACCTCCTGTGGCAGCCATTTTGTCGCTGTGTCCATTATGCCATGCCAAAATGTCAAATGTGCTCTCAAGCTCAAAAAACGTCTGGAACCCCTAGGTTAGGTCATCAAAGGGTTAATAAAAACAGACGTGCCATCATCAGAGCCACACGTTTTTTGCACTAACAACGCAGTCCATTTAACAGCGTTTAGCAAGAAGCAGGGTTCTCAAAATGAAAATGAAATTGTAAATAATGCTGGCACACCAAGCAAAATTTGCATCAATTATCACATTCATATCTTGCATTAATTTGTGTGGAAATAAACTGCAATTAGCACTGAACGAACAGCAAGTTATTGATGTCTATTTTAACTAAAAGTACTAAGGAGATGGATGGAAACGTTTATGGGAGTCGAAACAGATCGCTCAAGACCTGCAGAGGGCGCTCTTGCATTTATGCAGAAATATTTTTAAATAAGCATTCATTTTTCCCTAAAGAAAATAAAAGGGTTTGTAAAAGGACGTAAATCCCCATACCATGCCTGAAAACTCTTTCACAAGTGCAGACAAATAATCTGAAGTGAATATTTTCACGCCATGTATCACAGCTGTTTGAATCGTGTCCTTTTGGAACTGGATATCATTTTAACCGCACTAAATGCAAAGTAGGATAACAAGATAAGGATTACATAATTTTTTCCTGTGATGCTGATTTTGCAAAGGAACGCAGGCACAGTTGTACAGCTAGGTTCCAGTCCAGTAGCACCTTACAGAACAGTAAGATTTTGGAGTATAAAGCTTTTGAGAGTCAAAAAAAACTTCCTTTGTCAGATACAAGATGGAATGGAGATCTCTTGAGTGAGTCCTGGTATCCCAGTTCGGAGGCAAAAGAGGTGCTGCAAAGAACTCAGGATGCGGAGGAACAATGTGCATTGTAAACTGATTGACTAGAGCAGAAGGGAAATGCTTGGGGGCAGAAAATTAACATCTGTAATGAGATAAAAATCCTATGTTGCTATTCAGCCCAGGAGGCAGGATGGTGACCATTGTTCTGAACTTGGGAATGAACTCAGGTTCACCAATCTTGTGTTGTATCTCCTCCTGAAACTTCTCAATGCGAGGACTGCCATATATGGCATAGGTAACGGTGGAAGATGAACAAGTGAAGGAGCCTGAGATGGTATGGCTAGTCTTGATAGGTGGAATCATTGTGTTGTCAGAATGAATATGAAGACAGAGTTGGCATCTTGGCTTGTTCCTGGCCCCAGAGTCCATGTCCATGTTAGAAAGGGCATTGTTGTGGGTGAGAAGTTATTTCAAGTTAGGAAGAGAAAGTTTGCCTCTCAATCAATGTTCCCTCTACACTGCAGAGTCTTGTGAGCTACTGGCCTTAAAGTTGTGAGCTACTGCATAAATTAGTGTGCTCTGGGGTCATCCTTCCTGAGCTAAGACGAAAATGTGTGAGTTGGAAGCTAAAAATCTGTGAGCTAGCTCACACCAACTCAGCTTAGAGGGAACACTGCTCTCAATGTCCGTGAGTGAGGAATTTCAATGTCTAGCATAGACAATGTGTTGAACTGGTTTGAGCTGAAAGCTGTATGTGACCACCAGTGATGTTCTGTTGATATTAAGTTTGGGTCTATCTTGTAGCAGGTTATCCTTGGTATCTGTTATAAGAGTTTTTAATTATTATGGGTTTCCCAATCATTTTTTACCCAAGCAGGAAGAAAAGAAGAGTGATCCCAAGAGCGAATCTGCTATTATTTTATAAAACGTATCGAACTATTAAAAGCAGTGAAGTACAATGTCAAGTCAAAACCCTCATTTTCCATAAACCAGTTACTACAGTTACTATGACATATGTGAGAGGTGCTGTTACTGGACTGTGTAGATCTTAACTGCTTACCCAAATGCCACTTAAAATATTGCTTGTGATTCTGAGATCTGTGTTTCACTATAATGACCTGTGTCATGTCTATACACACCAGAGCCTCTACATGCACACTGCACTTGGAAACAACATCACAATTGAATTGATGCTTCCTATCACTCCTGTAATTGGTAGTGCCATCCCACACAGTTACACTCATCTAAGTCCACTGACATCAATGGCCTGGATTCAGTGATGCACAAGCAGATACATAAGAAGATGAAGATATTGGATTTATATCCTGCCCTCCACTCCGAAGAGTCTCAGAGCAGCTCACAATCTCCTTTACCTCCCCCCCCCCCCCAAAAAAACAGACACCCTGTGAGGTAGATGAAGATATTGGATTTATATCCCACCCTCCACTCCGAAGAGTCTCAGAGCGGCTCACAATCTCCTTTACCTTCCCCCCCCAAAAAGAAAAAACAGACCCCCTGTGAGGTAGATGAAGATATTGGATTTATATCCCGCCCTCCACTCTGAAGAGTCTCAAAGCGGCTCACAATCTCCTTTACCTTCCCCCCCCCCTCAAAACAGACACCCTGTGAGGTAGATGAAGACATTGAATTTATATCCCGCCCTCCACTCCGAAGAGTCTCAGAGCGGCTCACAATCTCCTTTACCTTCCTCGCCCACAACAGACACCCTGTGAGGTGGGTGGGGCTGGAGAGGGCCCTCACAGCAGCTGCCCTTTCAAGGACAACCGCTGCCAGAGCTATGGCTGACCCAAGGCCATGCCAGCAGGTGCAAGTGGAGGAGTGAGGAATCAAACCCGATTCTCCCAGATAAGAGTCCGCACACTTAACCACTACACCAAACTGGCTCTCCAGACTTGGCACAGTCCTGCATGTACAATATCTTATGCAGCACTTAGCACTTTCCTCCCAATGTGTTACAACATCCAGAAATTGGTTGCATGGGATCTTGTGCGAGTGGAAATGCAAGTGGGGGTACAGTAAGTTTGACAACACAAATGGCTACTAGGGATGTGCACTAAAAAAATTCTAAAATTTTCAGGTCCAGATTATGAGGAGGGCATAATTATAGGTACTCCAGATTAATCATGTCTCCAATATTGGTTCTGTAATTGGATTTGGGGGGAGGAGTTTTTGGGGGGGGGAGCAGCAGGAATGGCTGTTTTTTGAGCAGATGACACCAAAATAGCAGCACTGTTATTGCTGTCTGTCCATTAAAGACACCCCTCCCCCAAGTTTCAAGAGAATTAGACCAAGGAAAATTTTTATGAGGCCTGAGCAAAGTACTACATCCTTAATTGTTTCCTATGGGAGAAAAAAAATCCCATGCCTTCTTCAGGGCAAAGAATTGCCAAACACAAAACAGCAAACAACAATGGACGGATGCAAAGAGATCCAGCAAGCCCAACGCTACTAATATCAAATCAGAGAACCCATGCAAAACCACAGACCTGTGTGACAAGCCCAACACATCACTTATTGTGTGAATTGTAGCTGTCCACCCTATTAGCTTCAAGAAGTATGCCTGTCAGGTTCAATGGGCTCTGGTATTGTAACTGCATTTGTAGAGCCTGGAGAGGGGAGGGAGCTCAGTGGGAATGTGATCCCATATACCAGGGGTGTCCAAACTGTGGCTTCATCATGTATCAAGCCAGATAATCCTGGCCAAACCAATGAAAGCAAGGAAACGGAGAGTCCAGCAGAACTAATGTCAAACCACAGAAGTTAAACAGAACTCAGTACCAATGTGGCAGCATAAGGTCAACAGAATCAATGTCAAACTGGAGAATCCATATTTGTCAAGCTCCCCCTAACGTGTGATCCCATTTGCCTGGGAGAGCTGTCTCTCTTCCCCCTCCCTTCTGGTGCCTGTAAAAGGTAAAGGTAGTCCCCTGTGCAAGCACCAGTTGTTTCCAACTCTGGGGTGATGTTGCATCACAATGTTTTCATGGCAGACTTTTTTGCGGGGTGGTTTGCCATTGCCTTCCCCAGTCATCTACACTTTACCCCCAGCAAGCTGGGTACTCATTTTACCAACTTCGGAAGGATGGGAGACTGAGTCAACCTTGAGCCGGCTACCTGAACCCAACTTCCACCAGGATTGAACTCAAGTTGTGAGCAGAGCTTGGACTGCAGCACTGTAGCTTACCACTCTGCACCACAGGGCTCCTTCTGGCGCCTGTGACATCTGCAAAAAGCAACACAAAGAAACAAGTTTGGAGCTTTAAAATCCCAGCCCCAGACATTTCCTGCTATTTCCAGGAATATTCAGGACTAGGATAAGAACACTAGAGAACATAAGAGAAGCCATGTTAGATCAGGCCAATGGCCCGTCCAGTCCAACATTCTGTGTCACACAGCGGCCAAATATACACACACACACACTGTGGCTAATAGCCACTGATGGACCTCTGCTCCATATTTTTATCTAAACCCCTCTTGAAGGTGGCCATGCTTGTGGCCACCACCACCTCCTGTGGCAGTGAATTCCACATGCTAATCACCCTTTGGGTGAAGAAGTACTTCCTTTTATCCGTTTTAACCTGTCTGCTCAGCAATTTCATCGAATGCCCACGAGTTCTTGTATTGTGAGAAAGGAAGAAAAGTACTTCTTTCTCTACTTTCTCCATCCCATGCATTATCTTGTAAACCTCTATCATGTCACCCCGCAGTCGACGTTTCTCCAAGGATACCGGTACTGCCAAGATTCCTGAATCTCAAACCAGATCCTGAATATATCCTTATAGGTATTGTGGGGTATATATTTGGACTGGCTATATTTGAGTGATCATCCCTACTCTACCACATTTTTTCTAGTGTTGCCTCTTACTCTAGTGCAAGCAGAAATTATGCAGTACTTCGAACCCAGTGGGCTTAGAAGGAAAATGTGTATTTATTTGTAACATTACTATATATTAAGCAACAAATTCAATTATAAACATTGTGAATATTGTAATCTTGTGAACAATGGGCTTCAAATTCAGTTCAGTTTGCTTTATTACGGTCCATGACCAAATACACAGCACAATGCAGGCCAACAACAACCACATAAAAATTGTAAAAATCAAGATGGACCTAAATAGATGAAACGTAAGATATTTAAAAAATAAATGTGAAAATAAAATATAGGACATTAGTATGAATAATGAGATATGACAAATAATACAGTAGAGGTCAAACATCTTCTAGCTTAATAAATATAGTACATATAATTGTATATCTCTGAGCCATTCTAGATGTTACAGTGGACACAGGTTTGACTTGTGGCCGCAGATGCCATTTTAGAGAAGAATCTGGCCATTTAAAAATGTCAAAAGGGCCCAGTCTTGTTCTATATCATGACATAGCAGGACCAGGCAATCTTATCCTCACCCCATGCCTTTGCAAGTGCTGAAACAGCCATGGGAGTGCTATTTTGACACTTGAAAAGGCATGGGGGGTTGGTTTCCAAGATTGCCTGGGCCTGCTGCACAGCAGGCTCAATCAGGGCCGGGCCTTCATTACATTTTTAAGTGGCCAAATCGTTCTCTCAAATGGCATCAGCCACAGACCAGACCTGTGGCTGCCACCAGGGCTGGCCCGCCCACTAGGCAAATTAGGCATTTGCCTAGGGTGTCGGGAAGGGGGTGCTCTCCTTCTCTCCCAGCACTGAAGACAAAGGCCTAATTGCTATGGTTGCTGGCTTGCAGCGGCAGCAGCGGCAATTAGGCAGGCAGTGGGCAGGCCCCACCGTGCCCAGAGGAGCGCCACTTGCCAGCCTCCTGCTTACCCACTCGGCAGGCATCGCATTCTCTTAATAGATGGCAGGAAGAGGCTTCACTCCCCCCTCCCTCCCTGTTCCAGAAGGGAGGGGGAACAGGAAAGGAGGGGTGAGTGAAGCCTCTTCCTGCCATCTATTAAGAGAACGCAATGCCTGCCGAGCGGGAAAGCAAAAGGCTGGGGGGGCTGGAGCACGGCACTGCATTGCGGTGCTGTAAAGAAGAGGAGGGGGCCCAGGGTGGCCCTGTGGAAGGGAAGTGGGCACTCAGTCTGCCTGGGGTGCCAAGTGCCCTAGGGCCAGCCCTGGCTGCCACAGCACTGTGGATATCTCAGCTATTACTGATGGAGCAGGGGGAGCACTCTGCTTCCTGCCATATCTCAAAGCGATTTTAGCAATGCAGGAAAGAGAATAAAGGAACCAGTCATAGCCTCCAACATTTCCAGGGGTCATTTTGTAGAAAAAATAGGTGGTGGAAATCATCCCGGGATTGTTATGCAGCTGCACCTACTATTCAATGGACAAGGAGGTGGAACTCTCAGAAGGAGGAGGTGGAATTCTCATTAAGGTTCAGGAGCTGTGCTCCTGTGAGCTCCCACTGAACCTGAGGCCTGGTTTAAAGATCAATAAAACATAGATGTGCGCTTCCATGTTTGTAGCAATGAACACCTGAAAAACTTTATGGATGATTTTGAAACAGAGGCAGTGATTCTGAGGCTCTAGGTAGAACCCAATAATGGAGCCCCAGCATTACAGTGGGGGATCCTGCCTTTGCCCCCCAAAGGGAGGGAGGAGCTAGCCCCCCCCCCCACAGCTGATGGCCTACCATTTCTTCCTTCCACCTGAGTGAAGCTTCCACCACAGTGATTCCATGGCAACAGGAAGATCTCCTCTTCTTCAAAACTGCCATGTTTAACTTGCATTGTTATTACAATTCAAGAAATCCATTGTTATTAATTCTATGAAATAGTGAATCATTAGAAATGGAAAATGCTCCACTTCCCATCTCTTGGCAGGAGTGACTCTGCCCTCATAATATACTGAACCTCAACAGAGTTAAAGTGTCAGATGAGATAAAATTGTGTGGTGATGTTTGGTATAACGGCCAAATGGAAAAATCAATACATTGTCCATTGTGTAGGTTGTTTTGTGGATAGAAGGTTGGTAGGTGGGTCTCCCTTGTGGCAGGGCCCAGGGATTAGATCAGGTTATCTTTTTAGTCTTCCCCGGTTTTAAGATGTGACAATCTATTTACAATAAAGCATTTCACAATTAGAACTCTAGTTTTTCACAGAGTGCTTTTCTCTTGCATCTTGAAACACCATCTGGGGGAAAATAATCAAATGCTGGATCAGTGTTTTATCACTTCATTTAGAGTTGGTGGGTGAGAATGGTAGACATATTACCTCCTCTATAACTTTTCTTTAACATTCATTTCAGTAACATCAGCGCTGTTTGTGTGAAATAAAATATCCTACCTGCACTCAAATTGTCTTTTATTTTCAGAAGAGAAGATGAATTTATCGTCCTAGCTCTAAACTTTTATCATCATCTTTTTATAGATTGATGCCATCAGGATTGTACAAGTGGTGACATTAACGGAGACAGAAAACAGAAATTTTACATTGCAATAATGACTGTAGCATTTAATTTGTGATTTATCATTTGAGATCTATTGCTAAATCAACTAATAATAATTACAATAATTAAAAAATCCAATATGTCTGTGTTAAATAGAAGAAATATGCTTTTAAATAAAATGTGCTAAAAGCTGTTGGCTCAGAGTACATCGTGTCTACTTTTAAAAATATAAATCTTGGTATGTATCAGCTCACAGTGCGCCTCTGATCTGTGTGATGGGACAAAATCTTAATATCCTATCTTAAATTTTCATCTGTTTGCAAAGATTTGCTCACTCAACTAGTTCATGGAGTTTGGAATCTTAACCCATAGAGCTACGCCTTACTTAAGACTGGAACACAAGGGAAATCATGCAATATCGTATCCATTTGTAAACATGAGCAGTTCACTTCTCCAAATCTTCTTTATCCTGTAAGAAAGTGACATTGTAGTAAGAAAGGGCACTTATTTTACAAACTTCGACAAAAAGCTTTAATGCAGGATGAGACCAAATTTTGATAGTTGGCTGGTTCAACTAGAATATTTCCGTTTCAGGTTTGAACACATAAAGCTTCCTAATACTGAGTCAGGCCATGGATCAGTCAAGTCACTATTTTTATACTCTGGTAACGGCTCCAGAGTCTCAGGCAAAAGTCTTTCACATCACCTCTTTCTTGTTCCTATTAACTGGAGATGTTGTGGATTGAACCAGAGACATTCTACACGAAAAACTGATGCTATGCCGCTGAGTTACAGGGTTGCTTATTTTGTTTCTTATTTGTGAAAAATTAGTCTTATGAGTTTTTGTTTTTGTACCTGAACAAGGATTGGGTTCAGTGGCACCTTTTAGACCAACTAAGTTTTATTCAAGGTATAAACGTTTGTGTGCATGCACACTTCTTCAGATACAGTGAAACGGAAATTACCGGTCCGTACATATAGGTAGAGGGTGAACAGTAAATTAGCATACAGCACAATGAAGATGTTTAATAGATTCAAGGAACAAACAGGAATAACAAGATTAATGTATATGGCAGG
Source organism: Heteronotia binoei (assembly GCF_032191835.1). Lineage (NCBI taxonomy): Eukaryota > Metazoa > Chordata > Lepidosauria > Squamata > Gekkonidae > Heteronotia > Heteronotia binoei. The sequence continues at coordinate 20,637,172 of NC_083238.1, read as the reverse complement.
GGTGGCCAAACTTGCTTAATGCAAGAGCCACATAGAATATACATCAGATGGTTGAGAGCCACAAAACACTGGATGGCTTGGCTTGGAGAAGTGATTTAACGAGAGAAATGCCTTTGTCAAGCTGGCCAACGGGGTGGTGGGAGCTTTGAGAGCCACACAATATGTTAAGGAGCCACATGTGGCTCCCAAACCAAAGTTTGGCCACCCCTGGTATATAGTATCACATTCCCACTGAGCTCCCTTCCCTCTCCAGACCCTGCTTTCCCCAAGCACTGTTCTCAAGTCTCCATGAAATTCCTAAGCCAAAGCTAGAAACCCTAGATCGTGTATGGATCCAGCCAGTTCCTGGCCAGGAGATTCTTCTAGGAGCCCTGTATGTGCTTAGGCAAGATATAAAGGCAATAAACAAACAAATGTGGTTACAATACCAGAGCCCATTGAACCTGACAGGCATACTTCTTGATGCTAATAGGGCGGGCAGCTACAATTCATGCAAAATGCATACTGCTACAGTTGAAATGGAACCATTTAACAGGAGGGGTCCACAGCAAATGGTTAGTGGGTTGTTTCATGTGTACTCAAAAAACAATTCTCAGGGTAGACCCCCGCGCCCCCACCCTGCTCCATGAAAGCAGCAAGGATGCTGGTATTTCCAGAGGAAAACTTTTTCTTAGGCTTCATTCATTACCATAACGTTCTGATGGAATAAAAAAGGAATTCAAAAACTGAGGTACCTATCCACCTGGCTGCTGTGCTCAGAGCATTCAAACTACGTTATTATATGTTCATCTGCATAAAGGGGAAATCATTATATGGTAAGAACTTGAAAAGATACTACCATTATGATGGTATTGACACGGCAGTCAGCGTTTCCAGGATCATTCACTACAGCATCTGGAACTGATGAGCACTCTCAGGCTCTATTGGCTTCTTTGGGAATTGAAAACACTTCTTTCCAGAAACCGATTAACAACTTGCAAGGTCCCGCAGCCGCACTGACACTGTCAGCATCTTCCCAGGCCACCTGTTACTCAGCGTGCTGAACTTGGTCCACTGGCCATGTTTGGTGGTCTTTCTGGGACTTAATAAACCTAATCCTTTTGCTGCCTGACAGAGAATTTAGAAAAGGAAAGAGGAGGTCCATATGGGAAGCTGCAATACATGGCTGGTATGCCTCGGTGTAGCAATTTGGAGGTCAGACTAGGATCCAGCTTCAAATCTCCTGTTACGTCCATGCTGGAATACACATAGAGCTTTTTTCCCACACAGCTTACCGCGGAGCAAAGTCCCTCCTCACCGCGCAGCATCTGCTTGGATTTCCCACCAACTGCTCCGCAGAAGCAGGAAGAGCCGCAACTTTTGCGTCGCTAACGTAAACTGGGTTTTAGCGATTTACATTTGCGACGCAAAAGGCCCGGCACTTCCTGCTTCCACGGAGCAGTTGGTGGGAAATCCGAGCAGACGCTGCGCGGTGAGGAGGGACTTCGCTCCGCGGTAAGCTGTGTGGGAAAAAGCTCATAGACTCTGTAAGCTTCATCCCCGCTTACAATAGAACACCTGGATTGAAACAGCTGCAGCCTGGTTGGCTGGGCTGCCCTGAACTACCTATAGGGGGCTAGTGGTCTAGATTGAATGCACCAATTGGGTCGGGAGTGGGGTGGAGTCTCACTGTATATAACCAGGCCACGGCCTGGGGTTTGCGTGCCAGTTTACTTGTATATAATTATGCTGAATCACTGATTAAAAGATGCTGATCACTACTCTGGGAGTCCTCATTCTTTCCATCTAACCCAATATTTAACACCTCTACTCTGCCGTGAAGCTTGCTGGGTGTGAGAATAAAATGGAGGAGGGGAGAATGATGTATACCTTGCAGCATGGTGAGTTCCTTGGAAAAATGGTGGGATTTAAATGTACTAAACAAACAAATAAATAAATGGGTGGGAGCGGATCACAAGTTGTGCTGGATGATTTTGCACCTACTCTGTATCATCTCCTGTTTTCTTTCACATGGTGGGATACCAATTACTTTTGTTTTTATAGTGGCTTTCCCCAGGTGATGTGTCTTTTTATCTCCATTTTAATTAGAGAAATTGTCATTGATTTCAAAAGAGACATGAATGACTTTCTGCATTCTTGCAAAGTCTGGCTTCCTACAAGCCAAGCAGGCCAATACTGGAGTATGTTGTTTCAGGATTGCATCAGAAAGGCAATGTTTGTGAAAAGTATTTTAGATTACATTTCCCCCAGAAGCTTCTATAGACGGTTTTTATGCAGCTTCACACATCCCATAGAAATACACCATTTCATGAGATGCGTAATCCTTAACTGTGTATTTAATGAGTTTCGTACAATGAACACTTAATATTATTTTAGTTTTGTGTCAACACAAAGCACATTGGCATGTTTTCACAGGATATAAAATCTTACAGTCCTTCCATATCAGATCTTCCTGCAAGATAATTGACCACAATGTGAGTTACAGTCAGAATCCTAAAATCAACGTTGAGGGCAAATAACGAAAGGAAATGTCAAATATTTCACAATAGTGCTCTCATATAGTAGGAATGCTCATAAAGGACGCAAGCCTGTTGAATTATTAGGATCTTCGATGCTCACTTCAGTGGGCTTTTTTGTTGGCCTCAAAAGGAAAAATGAGTTATGTTAGCCTAACTACTCATCTTTGCCAGAATCCAAACAACTCTAAAGAGGTAGCACAGGCCCACCTATTAGGCATTTTTCCACACTTTGTTTTCATTTCTGCAATCCTTTATGCCAAAATACAAGTCACTTTTTAACAGATCACTTCACCTGAATAACCCTTTAGCAGTTCAGTGAAGAAGGTGATCCAAATGTATGGACAAAAGAGAGGGGAGAGAGAAGGGGTTGGATCCCATGAAAAGTTTATGTAGATGGAAGGAGGGCAGTGTATACCAATTTGCCCCTCCTGAGGTTGACCTATAACTCTCCCCTCAGTGCTTGGAGATCAGTAAGGGAAAGACATGAGGAAGTGATACTCTACATATAGAAATCCTTTCCATCTCTGGAAATTACTATGATCCAAGTGGATTTTATTAATTGTTGCCAATGAATAAATTCTCAATTAAAGACTAGCAACAGCATGCTTGCCATTAGCTTGCACAGTATACAGATTTTATCTCCTTGACATTAATGGTGTAATGAACAATGGCTGAACAATATCCTATATACCACTGTTTCCCATTTGCAGGGTTGGGACCCGGTACCAGGCCATGGAAGCCTCACTACCGGGTCACAAGAAAAGCCAAAGCTAGCCCCACCTCCAGCAAAGTATGACCTCTGCTCTGCTTCCTTCCTTCCTTCCTTCCACCATCTCTGTGTTGTGCAAAAAAAAAAAAAGCTATCCTTAAAGACTGACACAGGCTGCAAAGCCTGAGCTCCATTTGGCTCCCTTCCTTCCCCTGTCTCTGTGTTGTGCAGAGAAAAACTAGCCTTGAAGACTGACAAAGGCTGCAAAACCTGAGCTCCATTTGACTTCCTTCCCCTGTCTCTGTGTTGTGCAGAGAAAAGCTAGCCTTGAAGACTGACAAAGGCTGCAAAGCCTGAGCTCCATTTGACTTCCTTCCTTCCCCCATTTCTGTGTTGTGCAGAGAGGAGCGGGGCTGCCTCTCCTTCCTTCTCCCCCTCTCCCAGTGTTTGAGAGAAAAGCTGGCATCCACTGGCACTTTAGATCCATGAAGTGTTCTTCAAGGTATGAGCTTTCATGTGCCTTGCAGTATGTTCTTTTGGGGAGATTTCCCTGGGAGGCCTGGGCGGCAAAAAAGGGGTGTGTGCTTTTTTCAGCTGGGAGGGTTGGGGAATGGGCATTCCAGTAGCTATTTTTTTTACCAAATGACCCCTGGGCAGAATTGTTGCTGGCTGGGGTAATCTGATGGTGAGTAAGGCTTTTTTCCCCTTGTCCCCCCTTCTTTCTTTTTCCGTCTGCAAGGGATGCTCTGTCTGTATTCTGGGTGCTGTGGGTGGAGGGAAGCAACAGTGGGAGGGCTTCTAGTGCCCTGGTGGACATTCTGGGGCTTTGGGGGCATTGTATGAGATAATTTTGGACTGGATGGCCCACTGGTCTGATTCAACATGGCTTCTCTTATGTTCTTTCTTTCCATGTCTTTCTTTCCCTTTTCCTTCCATTTCATTCTTTCCCTTTCTTTCTTTCCTTCCATTTTTACTGAATGAAACTTTCCTGTTCATCATACTGTTGTTGCAGACATAGGAGCTCTGTCAATGAAAAATTGGCACCTCCAGTTGCAGCCAGCTGGCCTTTCTATGAGATTTCTGTGTGAGTGAGTGAGAGTTAGAGGTGTGGGGCAGAAAGAGATTATTGGAGATTACTGCTGTATATCTCAACAGCACTGGAAATGATGGCACTATGAACTTGGCACCATTTTACTGGTCCTGCTTTTAACAACTGTCTGACACCAAAATTAAACTCTACCTGTAGATATTAAAAAGGATGAAAGAAGTTCACTGGCTAAATATCTGCACAACAGGTTGCTTTTAAAGGCATGGGAAACACAGCCAGTAAAAAGCTGCAAGCCCCTCATAAACATCCTTTTTGGGATAACTGCAGAAAAGCTTGTATGAACTTTATATAACTTGAAATTAATTCATTAATTGCAGTACAATTCTCTAATTTCACAGCAATTTCACAGTGTTTCAGTCAAGGAAGAGTATGAAAAATAGCTGTCAAAAGATTTTCTTGAAATCAAACAAGTTTGGTTGTAGTTTGAGAAAGGGTTCCAGTAGTAGCAGCTGAAGGAAGGGCCTATTAAATGTGTCAGCATATTTTGAGGTACAGCAGCTGCCAGGGCCCAGTGTGGGTGGTACACAGCACTGGCATTCCTGATGGCAATGACAACAGCACTTCCAACTGCATACACTGGCTAGAGCTGTTGAGGAAGGGGTGTGTAGGTGGTGCAGGCAATTGAACATGGGCATTAGGAGTGCTTGCAAGCTGGAGAAGAACATGCAAACAGATAGGTGCATGCAAGTGTGAGGGTGGAAAGAGAGGACTCTGGGAATGTATGAAAAAGTTGCAGACCACCTACTTTCCACCCGCATTTTGGCTCAACATGAGTTTCAGAGAGATTTGAAAAAAGTTACTTCAGAAGAAGAGGCAGGTTTGGGGGAGTGCCTTGAAAGTGACATCACAGGAAAAGGTGGAGTTTTTGTTTTGGTGGAGTTTTGGTTCAGTATGCCCTGGAAGTGACATTACTTGGCCCTTGACCTGCAAATGAACCCCCGGAAATGACATAATTCCTGTCTCCTGGCTCCACCCCCAAAGTCTCCTGGCTCCATCCCCGAATTTTAGTGATCCACGAAGGAGAAGTGTAAAAATAACTAGGCCATGGGAAATAAAAGTTTGGGAAACCCTGCCCTACCCTAGTTAGATGTGAGTAGGGATGTGAGTAGGGGATCTTCTTTTTTGGAGGGGGGGGGTCTATGGTGGCTCCTAGTAGCTCTGATTACCACCCACACTATTTCTCCTACACAGTACAGAATTGGCTTAACTCCCTCTGATAAGGATCTGACTCTCTTGGCAGCTTGTGTAGAGTCAATAGTTGGTAAGTCTTGCTTTTGCCAGGGCCAGACCAGTCATTGCCCCTTTACTCACAAAAGACCGCCAATACTATGGTTCATGGCTAGGCAGGAGACAGCTGATAGGGGACAGACTCCCTCCTCTTCCTGCTCTGGAGAACTGATTCTCTACTGCTGTACTTAGTATTCCACATGCAAGAGAGACATGGGGCTAGTAATGAATAATGCAAGAGTCATAATCTATGAAAAGATGCTAATTGAAAACGAGGGCTTGAGAATGACTGCCTCCACCTTAGTGTTTTTCTACTGTACATGTCTTAACCAAGCTCCATACCCTCCAAGTGAGTGTGTGGTTCTTTCATAATCCATTGTATTGAGGGTGTCTCTTCTAGGGGGGAGATGATGCTAACAGGAAAACAATATGCTCCTGTTCAACTTGGACATTGCATTTAAATTGTCATCCTGGTATTTATGACTGTATAGCACTAGCAATGAGTAGAGTGGTCTGCTTGACATCTATTGGCAAAGAAGGCTTTACTCATTGATTTGCCCAGTGCATGATGGGAGCACTGAGTTGGGACCCTTCCTGCACAGTTCCTATTACTGCAAGTACTTGAGATACTACAACTACTTGAAGTTTTCTCATATCATAGGGGTTGGAGAAGATGGGCATTCTTTGTACTTTCAGTTCTCAGTGCTAATATACGGGAGATTTTAGGGAGTCCTGCTTTGAGGCAAGAACTTCCCTTTTGGCACTCACTTATTTGTGGGGGGACTTGTTCTTGTACAGGAATAGGGTTGATGGTTCAGGTTATGCCTGGATTAATTGTTGGCATATGACCTGTACAGGGCCTGAGAAGATAAGTATTATTCATTAGTTCTTTCTGCTTTGTAGCTAGCACTATTGGTTGTGATTTGTGAAAATTTTCTTTCATTGGGCGTTTTCGCACTGACCTTCAAGTGGCGCGACCACCCTCTTCACACCGGAGGATCTGCCCGGATTTCGCACAAGAAGCGCCGGCGCACCCAAAAGAGCCGGCGACTTCCGTCGCGAAACCCGCTCAAACGTTTTCCTGCTTCTTGGCGGTTTCAGTTTGAGCGGGTTTCGCGACGGAAGTCGCCGGCTCTTTTGGCTGCTCCGCCGCTTCTTGTGCGAAATCCGGGCAGATCCTCCGGTGTGAAGAGGGTGGTCGCGCCACTTGAAGGTCAGTGCGAAAACGCCCATTATAAGAACATAAGAGAAGCTATGCTGGATCAAGTCAATGGTCCATCCAGTCTGAAACTCCATCACACAGTGGCCAAAAAGCCAGGTGCCATCAGAAGGTCCACCAGTGGGAACTGGACACTAGAAGCCCTTCCACTGTTGCCCCCCCCACCCAAGCACCAACAATACAGAGCATCACTTGCCCCAGACAAAGAGTTCCATCTATACCTTGTGACTAATAGCCACTGATGGACCTCTGCTCCATATGTTTATCCAATCCCCTCTTGAAGCTGTCTATGCTTGTAGCTGCCACTACCTCCTGTGGCAATGAATTCCATGTGTTAATCACTCTTTGGGTGAAGAAGTACTTCCTTTTATCTGTTCTAACTCAACTGCTCAGCAATTTCATTGAGTGCCCACAAGTTGTTGTATTGTGTGAAAGGGAGAAAAGTACTTATTTCCCTCCCTTTTTTATCCCATGCATAATCTTGTAAATCTCTATTGCGTCACCCCTCAGTCATCATTTGTCCAAGTTAAAGACCCCCAAGCGCATTAATCTTTCCTCATTGGGAAAGTGTTCCAACCCTTTAATCATTCTAGTTGCTCTTTTCTGCACTTTTCCCAAAGCTATAATATCTTTTTTGAGGTGTGGTGACCATAATTTATATAATATTCCAAATGAGGACACACCATCGATTTATACAGGGGCATTATGGTACTGGTTGATTTGTTTTCAATTCCCTTCCTAATAATTCCCAGCATAGCGTTGGCCTTTTTTTATTGCAGTAGCACACTATGTCAAGATTTTCAGTGAGTTACCTACCATGTCTCCAAGAATCTCTCTCTTGGTCAGTCTCCACCAGTTCTGACTCCATCAATGTGTATTTATAGTTAGGATTTTTGGCCCCAATGTGCATTACTTTGCACTTGGTCATGTTGAACCTCATTTGACACCCACTCGCCCATCCTTGATAGATCCCCTTGGAGTGCCTCACAATCCTCCCTGGTTCTCACCACCCTGAATAATTTAGTGTCACCCGCAAACTTAGCAACTTCATTGCTTACTCCCAACTCCAAATCATTAATGAACAAGCTAAAAAGCACTGGACCCAGTACTGAGTCCTGTGGTACCCCACTGCTTACCACCCTCCACGGTGATAATTGCCATTTATACTCACTCTCTGTTTCCTATTAATTAGCCAGTTTTTGATCCATGAGAGGACTTGTCCTTTTACCCCATGACTATTGAGCTTACTTAGGAGCCTTTGATGAAGAACTTTATCAAAAAAATTCTGGAAGTCAAGGTCTCGGCTTGGCTTCGCGAACGAAGATTTAAGAAGGGTGCAATAGTCCACGTTTGCTGCAGGCTCGCTGGTGGCTGACAAGACCAATGTGGGACAGGCAGGTCCGGCCACAGCGGCTGCAGGGAAAAGTCTGATTTAGGGTTGGTCCTGTAGCAGTGCGATTCTTCCTCAATCTCCTTTTGTCCTCAAGACCAGCTATGCGTGCGTTCTCAAAGGAAGAGACAGCCTGGTGGATGGTGTGCCTCCATGCTTTGCGATCTGAGGCTAGGTCAGACCACTGGTGATGGTTGATGTGACAGGTGCTAAGGGATTTCTTCAAGGAGTCCTTGTACCTCTTCTTTGGTGCCCCTCTATTACGATGGCCGGTGGAGAGTTCGCCATACAGGGCAATCTTGGGAAGGCGGTGGTTTTCCATCCTAGAAATATGCCCTGCCCAGCGCAGCTGCGTCTTCAACAGCAGTGCCTCGATGCTGGTAACCTCCGCCCTCTTGAGGACTTCAGTGTTGGTCACAAAGTCACTCCAGTGGATGTTGAGGATGGTGCGAAGGCAGCGCTGATGAAAGCGCTCAAGGAGTTGCAGGTGATGACGGTATAAAACCCACGATTCGGAGCCGTAGATGAGGGTTGTCATCACAACTGCTTTGTAAACATTGATCTTTGTGCCTTTTTTCAGATGCTTGTTGCTCCACACTCTTTTGTGCAGTCGGCCAAATGCACGGTTTGCCTTTGCCAGCCTGTTGTCAATCTCCTTGTCGATCTTGGCATCTGAGGAGATGATGCACCCCAGGTAGCTGAACTGCTGGACTGTCTTCAGAACTGATTCACCCACAGTGATGCAGGGAGGGAGATAATCTTCCTGGGGTGCAGGCTGGTGGAGAACTTCTGTCTTCTTCAGACTAACTTCTAGGCCGAATAGCTTGGCAGCCTCTGCAAAGCAGGACGTCATATGCTGCAGAGCTGATACCGAGTGGGAGACGAGTGCAGCATCATCAGCAAACAGTAGCTCTCGGATGAGTTTTTCCATTGTCTTGGAGTGTGCCTTTAGTCGCCTCAGGTTGAACAGGCTGCCATCGGTGCGATAGCGGATGTATACACCATCGTCATCATCTAAATCTACTGCGGCTCTTTGAAGCATTATGCTAAAGAAGATCGTAAAGAGAGTTGGCGCGAGAACGCAGCCTTGCTTTACACCTGTGCCTATTGGGAAGGGCTCCGAGAGGTCGTTGCAGTGTCTGACTTGGCCTCGCTGGTCTTCGTGTAGCTGGATGATCATGCTGAGGAACCTTGGGGGACATCCTAAACGTTCCAAGATTTGCCACAGGCCTTTCCTGCTAACGGTATCGAAAGCTTTGGTAAGGTCGACAAAAGTCACGTACAGAGCCTTGTTCTGTTCCCTGCATTTCTCTTGGAGCTGCCTGAGAACAAATACCATGTCGGTGGTGCTCCTGTTAGCTCTGAAGCCGCACTGGCTCTCTGGGAGGAGTTCTTCTGCAATGGTGGGCACCAGTCTGTTCAGGAGTATTCTGGCAAGGATTTTGCCTGCGATGGAGAGCAGGGTTATCCCCCGGTAGTTGGAGCAGTCTGACTTTTCCCCTTTGTTCTTGTATAGGGTGATGATGATTGCATCGCGAAAGTCCTGTGGTAATTTGCCTTGTTCCCAGCAGGTGACAAGTACTTTGTGAAGTGAGCTATGTAGTACTGTGCCCCCATGTAGTACTGTGCCCCCAGATCTCTGGTGGAATTCCATCAACTCCCGCTGCCTTGCCACTTTTCAGTTGCTTGATGGCTTTAACAGTCTCTTCTAGGGTGGGGATCTCATCCAACTCTGTTTTCACCGGTTGAAGTGGGGTGAGGTGGATTGCTGAATCTTGAACTACGCGGTTGGCACTGAAGAGAACCTGAAAATACTCCGACCACCGGTTCAGTATGGATGCCTTGTCTGTGAGGAGCACTTGGCCGTCTGCACTATGCAAGGGACTCTGAGCCTGATATAATGGACCATATACTGCCTTCAGGGCTTCGTAGAACCCTCTTAAATCACCAGTGTCTGCACACAGCTGGGTTCTCTCTGCAAGCTTGGTCCACCACTCGTTCTGAATGTCTCGAAGCTTGCGCTGGAGGTTGCTACATGCAGCGCGAAAGGTTGATTTTTTCCCAGGATAGGAGGGCTGAGCAAGATGCGCTTGATAGGCAGATCTCTTTTTTGCCAGTAATTCTTGGATCTCTTGATTGTTCTCATCAAACCAGTCCTTGTTCTTCCTTGTGGAGAACCCGAGGACTTCTTCAGAGATCTGCAGGACGGTAGTTTTTAGGTGTTCCCAGAGTGCTTCTGGAGAAGGGTCTGTGGGGCAACTGGGGTCCTCAATTCTTGACTGGAGTTTTGCCTGGAAGGCAGCTTTAACTTCGGCTGACTGGAGGCTGCCAACCTGAAACTTCCTCCGAGGGATACTTCCTCTCCTGGGTGTGGGTTTAAAGTGAAGACGGAGATTGCAGATTGGAAGTCAAGGTAAACAACATCTATTGAGTCCCCCTTGTCCACATGGGAGAGCCAGTTTGGTGTAGTGGTTAAGTGTGCAGACTCTTATCTGGGAGAACCTTGATTCCCCACTCCTCCACTTGCACCTGCTAGCATGGCCTTGGGTCAGCCATAGCTCTGGCAGAGGTTGTCCTTGAAAGGGCAGCTGCTGTGAGAGCCCTCTCCAGCCCCACCCACCTCACAGGGTGTCTGTTGTGGGGGAGGAAGGTAAAGGAGATTGTGAGCCACTCTGAGACTCTTCAGAGTGGAGGGCGGGATATAAATCCAATATCTTCTTCTTCTTCTTCACATGTTTGTTCATCTCCTTAAAGAACACTAACAGGTTAGTGAGACAAGATCTTCCCTTACAGAACCCATGCTGAGTCTTCCTCAATAGCTTTTGTTCATCCTACTAATGTGCCTACTAATTCTCTCTTTAATAATGGTTTCCACCAACGTACCTGGTATTGACGTCAGACTGACTGGCCTGTAATTTTCTGGATCGCCTCTAGAACCCTTTTTAAAGATGGGGGTGACATGATTAGGTACCTTCTGGTCCTCAGAAATGGAGGCAGATTTTAATGAAAGATCACATATTCTTGTCAGGAGATTCACAAGTTCACATTTGAGTTCTTTCAGAACTCTTGGATGTATGCCATCTGGACTTGGTGATTTATCAGTTTTTAAATTGTCTGTCAATCATAGGACTCCTCTCTAGTCACCTCAATCCGACTCAGCAGTTCTGAAGTGGACAAGTACTTCTCATCTTCCACAGTGAAGACAGAGGCAAAAAAATGCACTCAGCTTCTCAGCCATTTCCCAATTGTCCTTCAGTCATCCTTTTACCCCTTGGTCATCCTAGGGCCCCACTTGCTCCCTGGCTGAAAAAAGTTTTATTATTGGTCTTTATGTTTTTTGCAATATGCTCCTCATAGTCCCTTTTTGCCTGCCTGATCACAGCCTGTGTTCCCTTTTATTAACCTCACCGAGACTAGCGTTCCACCACTTAAAGGAATCCTTCTTACCTTCCATGACTTTGTTTGTTAACCATACAGGCCTTTTTCTATACCTATTTATGCCTTTCCTCACCTGTGGTATATATTTTATCTGAGCTTCTAGGATTGTAGTTTTAAATACTCTCCAAGCTTCCCCAAGGGGTTTGACTCTTTTTACCTTTCCTTTCAATTTCCTCTTCACACGCCCCCTCATCTCAGAGGAATAACCCCTTTAAAGTTAAAAGTGGTTGCGTTGGTCTTTTGGGGCAACTCTCTATTTATACAAATGTTGATCTCAATAACATTATGGCACTGTACCCAAGTGATGCAATCACTTTTACATCTCTCACCAGGTCATGGGCATTACTTAGGACCAAGTCCAGAATTGCCTCTCCCCTGGTACGTTCTGTGACCATCTGCTCCATAGCACAGTCATTAAGAGTGTCTAGAAACTCTGACCGTTTTCGCACACAGCTTACCTCGCAGTCACAATCCTGTTCCCTCCACAGCGTCTGGTCAGATTTCCCACCATCTGCGCCGAAGTTACAGGAAGTGCAGCGGCTTTTGCGTAGCAAACATAAACCACTAAAGCCCAGTTTACGTTTGTTACGCAAAAGCCGCGGCACTTCCTGTAACTCTGGCGCAGATGGTGGGAAATCTGACCAGATGCTGTGGAGGGAACAGGATTGTGACTGCGAGGTAAGCTGTGTGCGAAAACGGTCTCTATCTCTTTCTCCTGACTTAAACACATACTGACCCAGTCAATGTGTGGGCAGTTAAAATCACCTATTATGATACAGTTATTTAGTCTAGCTGCTATCTTTAATCCTTTCATCATTTTATAATCATTCTCTATCTTTGGATCTGGTGATCTTTTGGTCAAAAAAATCACCATTTTCAAAGTGTCCCCTTTTATGCCTTCTGTTCTCTACACAAAAGGGATTTGGTGAAGTAGTTCCATCTTGATAAAATGAGCAGTCCTCCCTTGCTGAAGCTAAGGGCTCCTCATCGTGAGGCATGACTGTCTATAGAGTAGTTTGTTCAAGAATGGATAGGGTGACAAATGAAGAAATTGAAGAATGGTCGATTATTTTGGGATTGCCTCTGATGCCAATGGGCATGCATTTAGTTATGAAAACAGTTTTGCTGATGACTAATCCTGGGCTAAGAATAAGATCCTCCACTCTTCCTCCAACATATCCTTATTGTAATTAATAAAGTTACAGTAGCATAATGATGTCACAATATCATTATACACTGGAGTTGATAGGACTGAAGGTTACATATGCCACACTACATGGAAGGTGTCACGGGCTGGGGCTGGGTCAGGCGAAGCCCAGGGGCAGTCCAAGGTTGGTAGCTGGTGAGCAAAGAGGGTCCAATGCACCAAAGCCAAATCACAGTCCAGGTATCGCAGGTCAGGGGTTCCAGAAGTCAAGCCAAAGTCAGGGGGTCCAGAAGCCAAAGTGGATGCTAGAATGTCAGGTAAGTGACTAGTTGCTTCCACAAAGCCTTCTCCCAAAGCCCACAGCTATATAGCCCTCTGCTGTCTGTTGCTCATTTGGGCTAAGTGCTGACTCAGAGGGCGACCACGATCCTGCTAAGACTCGCGCATCCTTACTCCTAGAAGAGCCAAGATCCTTTCAAAACTCAGGGCTCAGGGAGCGTCCTGCTCGTGACCGTGCCGCCCTCCTTCGATCCCTGAGGTCCTGACGAAGGCGGTCACGCACCCGAGCCACCCGAGAGGGCGAAGCAGGGGGGCTTGGGTCTTCTCCCGCAGGGGGCAGGGGCACTGGTGCAGGTGGCCAGGGCACTGGTGCAGGTGGCAGGGGCACAGTTTCTCCTGCAGGCTCGGCTTCTTCCGCAGGGTCCCCCGCACCCATGACAGAAGGGCTCATTCTTGCATTCTGCATGCTATGCCATTAAGCCCAAGGGTGCTGCAGCCAGGGCAATACCACCTTGGCAGGCTCCGGGGATGGAGGATTGCCAGGTGGAAATAATATGGTTGGAGGCTGGCCACATGGTCGGGTGTGGAGTGTCTCCCTGCATCTAGGTGCTAGCATCACGATGGGCCAGGCCGCAGGCAGCTCTGGGGCTTGGCCATTGCTCCCTGCTTCTGTTTACAGTGTTGCCAACAGGACTGCAGATTTTTTTTCTGCAGCTTTCCCTTCCGCCCTCCCTGCATTTCTATTGTTAAAGGTTTTGTTATGATCTCTTTGTTATTTTTATTGCCAAACCTTTGGGTAGTTTGGCACTGGGAAGGATCCTTTTGGCTAAGGGGGAGGTCCCTGTGTGCCCACATCTGTAGTTTTGGGGACTCACTTAAGAGGTATTGAGGTGGAGCCAAAACAACAGCATGCCCAGCTTGAGGGCTGTCAGCAGGGCTTTTATCACCACGTAGCAAGGGAACCACATAGCGGCTAGCACCCAAGCGGCTCCTGGGGTTTGCCACTCCTTGGTTTACTCCCCGCAGGTGGGCTTGGGTGTAGGGGCAGGCAGGTTGTCCAATTCAGAATCTGTTCCCATGCTGCCCCAATGCTCCTGCAGTGAATCCAATAAAGATGTGGCCATTGTTTCTCAAAAATATCTAATGGTGGTCTATCACTTCTCACCTGTGCTCTGCTCTGTTCCCTGGGTCTGCAATCCAAGATGTCTGTCTCCAGGGGACATTTGGTGGAAAAATAGGTGGTGGAGCTCATCCGGGGATTGTTATGCAGCTGCTCATACGATTCAATGGACAAGGAGGTGGAGCTCTCAGAAGGAGGAGGTGGAACTCTCAGAAAGGTTCAGGAGCTGCTCTCCTGTGAGCTCCCACTGAATCCGAGGCCTGTCTGTCTCTGGACCTTCCTGTTTTTTGCTGTCTGTGCCTTCCTTTTCAGAGTGTGGACAGCAAGCTGTAGTGTCTTTGTTACAAGATGCCACCCTTTGGAGGCCCACCTGGCCATCTCCCTCCAGAACTTCAGAAGGCTTCTGAATCTCATCATAATTAGGGAGTCTCTTGAGATATTATGGTACGACTAGTCCTTTGCTGGTTATGTTGGTTGGTTTACTGTACTTTTCTTGATCCTAGATTCATAAACACCTCTGCATGGTAGGAAAAATCCAAAACTGGTTATAAAGTAATCTGTCATTAAAACTGGTAGAGTTAGTCCAGCTTTTGAAATCACTTTCTAGCTTTAAGATACATTTCCGGGTTTTTGTTTTAAATCTCAGAACAGGCACAACAAGATCATCCTTTGACAACAACTTTTTAAAAAATACGTTAAAAATGCTCAAAGATGCATATGTTTCAAGTGTGGATATGATGTGCATTCTGAGAGAATCTGAGTTTAGAATATAATGCAACGCACATTGTTTAAAAATAATTATTTGAAGTTCATGTTAAATAAATTCATGGGATATGCATTCTGATCAGTTTACCCACATAAAATAGCACCTCATTAATTCAAACTTTGTAACAGTTTGAATGTATTGAACATACTGTTAGCTGTTTGCATGGAGAAGGCTGAAATTATACAAACTGGGCTTCTGGTGATGTGGTAAGACAAAAACGGAAATGTCACAAGTTGGGATAGAAAAGGAAACAGTTCTTAACTCTCATTCACACCCATCATGCAGAATCAAAGAGGAGACATTTGTTTGGTAAATAAACAGAAACTCTTTGGTATAACCACAATGCAGAGTTCCAAACTTCCTCCGAACTGGTATCTGGGCGGCATTCATTTTGTCATACACATTAATTCAGTCGGCACATTACAATGTTAAACTAAATGACATTATTACAAAGCTGTGCTAAGAAGTGTTGACAGGTCCATATGGTAATTTTACAATGTATAATGAACACAGACTCCTTTCTTGCAGAAATTTATAGTTCAAATCTATACCCAGGATATCCAGTTTTATTTCCAGAAACTTAAATTGACTTATTACTATGTAGTGAATGTATAAATTAGTTCCAGTAGTTAAACTGAAACATTTCCCTACAGACTCAATTAGATTCATTAATCTACTGTGTAGACCTGTAAACGGTCCATTGTTCTTTCCCCCTCCCCAAAATGTCAAAAACTATTTCCCCAAGTATAAAATATTTTCTACAAAAATTATTTTAAATGGGAAGAATTAAGAAATACTTTAAAACCACAGAGCCACATATTTTTTTTTTTTTTAATTGCCTCACCCTTTTCAGCACGAAAAAACAAGGGTTAGCTCTTGCCCAGTAAATTAGTGGGATGCTGGCTTGTTTCAGTACTATATTCAACGAGAGATGTGCTGAAATATTTTTTTTAAAAGGAGCATTTTCTGCATGCTCTGTGAGGAATAAATCAGTTGAAAAAGACTCACCATGTGTTTTTGGAACTCACAGCATATATTGTTCCAAAACACCGGTATCCAATTCAATGCAGGTAATAGAAAGAGAGGGGGAAATAACCAATCACAGCCCGAGAAGAATTTGAGAAAGCTAATTATTCTCCAATGTGAAAGCTGATGGAGCCATATTTTCACCAAATAATTGAATCTCGGCAGCCTGCCACCTCACGGCTTGGCTGCAGGGGATCGTTTGCCCTACAGGAAGGAAGAGCGGACTTTGGGCATGCGCTTTAGGTGCATATTTAGGGGGCGGGGCTCGAACATGCCTCTTGAGGCCCTCCGCCCCCTCTCTGTCAGTCCCTCGACGTTGCTCGGCCCTCCCGCCTGCCCTGTTTGTTATGTAGGCAAGTGCCGGTCGCCTCCTTTATGGAGGGGCTGCGTAGGAATTTTTTACTCCCTGGCTGTTTGGCTTTTGGCTGGGGTGTGTTTTTTGCCTACCCTGCATAGCATATCAGTGGATTGTGGAATTGGCTTTGGGATGGTGCCTTCTTATAGGTTGGTCACTTTTTTAGGGCAGGTTTTACTGGGTTTATGGTGCCAGGCGGCCTGGGGAGGACCGGTTAGCCTTCCCCTTTTGGGGAGTTAGGGGTCTGGCAGGATCAACCTTTGGGTATTGGTGACCAGAGGTGTGTGAATGCAGACTGTCCTGGAGATTCGATCGGATGGGTGCCTTTTGCTGAGACGCGCGTCTGGTGACTGGGCCCTCCGGAGCGTGTCTCCCTGCTGAGCCAGCCTGACGGGAGCTGTGATACATAGCTCCAGCTGGGGGTTCGGGTCTCTCGCTCGCGAAAAAAGGCAGGGGAGCGGTCTGGGGAGACCCCTGGCCCTGACCTGGCTGCAGTTCTGGTTGCCCTTGCCATTGCTATGATTATTTAATAAAGTGGCCCATATTTTTACCAACTCAGTTGTGTCCGCCTCTTTATTCCGACTTGGGGGGGGGGCAAATACTCTTATCTGTAACAACTAAAAATAAAAAATATAAAAAGTTCAGGTTACCATTTAAAGAGTATTTACTTCTATATAAAAAAAGAAGTAGAATTATTTTGCTTGATTATTCATTCAAATGCACTAGAATAGAATAGAATTTATTATTACTGTCAAGATACATAAGCTAAAAAGTTAACATTTGAAACCTAATTAAAACACAGTTTCCATAACCAGTACATAAAATCTAGCTACTTTAGAAAAAAGCTAGTAAATACATTTTGAAAGCTTTTTACTTCAAAAAATGTAGGCAGGAAGTGTATTTTTTGGGCAAAAAGTTACGAGCCAGATAGGAGAGACCTGCTATCTGGCCTCCACAACAACTCAGGCCAGGAGACATCTGAACAATGCTGGTGGAAAATTTCTACTGATTCTGAGAGATCATGCTGTAGAGTTCCAACAGGTTCTGTGGGTCTGTAAAGACCACTATTTGTGCCCTGGATCCTTGCCTGTACTGGCTACTGAAATCATGTAAGGACTGCATCAATGAACCCCTTAAAAAACCATGCCTCCAGAAAAATCAGGTGGCCAATGAACACCCAGTCACTAATCTGGTCTTTCTAGGCAAAGTGATTGAGAGAACAGCTCAAATCATAGTGTGGCCACTGGAGACCTGTTATCATCAGCATGGGACCTATCATGTGGGGTTTAGAAGGGTGCAATCCTATCCCCCATGCTGTTCAACGTCTATGTAAAGCACTTAGGAAAAATCATTCCTAGTTTGGGGGTTGGCAGTCATCAATATGCTGATGATACCGAACTCTAAATGTCTTTATCCTGAATTGCTGCCTGTCTGAATTGCTGCCTGCTGCCTGAATTGCTACCTCTGACTAGACAGAGGTAATGCTGGGTAGAAAGGTAGAACTCTTGAAGGACGCTTTGCTTCCCATCTTTGCTGGCTTGGTTAAGAGCCTAGAGGTCACACTAGATCCAACATTACCCCTGGAGAAACAAGTTAATGCAGCTGCAAAAAAATCAACAACCCAGAAATTAAAAACAACAACACTTTCTTCCAATTCACTTTAGCCCAGAAGATGGCCCCATACCTTGACTTGACTGAACTGGCCACCTGGATCCACACCATAGTGTCACAGAGATTAGACTACTGTGATACGCTCTACATAGGCCTCCTCTCAAAGTCAACTTGGAGAATCCAGGTAGTGCAAAATATCATGACTATGTGGAATTTGCTGCCAGAGGATGTAGTGATGGTCCCAGGAATAAACAGTTTTAAAGGGGGATTAGATAGGTTCCTGGAGGATAAGTCTATCAGTGGCTACTAGTCATGGTAGCTAAGGAGAACCTACACATTCCGAGGCAATGAACCTCTGAATTCCAGAGAAAGGAGGCAGCATCAGCAGAAGGCCTTGGCCTCTATGGCCTGTTGTTGGCCTTCCATTGTGTTGTTGACCACTGTGTGAGACAAGATGCTGGATTAGATGGACCACTGGTCTGATCCATCAGGGCTCTTCTTACATTATTATTATCAGGAGTTAGGTGGAACACACATATTTCTCTCATTCCACTGTCACTCTATTGGCTGCCCATCAGCTATTGGGTTCATTTCAAGATAGCTATCATATACAAAGACCTTCATGGCCTTGGACCTCTCTCCTATGCTCTACCAGCTTTGCTCATCTGAGCAGAGCCTTCTGCAGCTGCCACCCTGTAAAGGTGCACCCTGCCAAATCAACAACTTCCCTTACACGTGGATGCTCTTTTGGGGCCCCCACCTTATGGAATGGTCTGCCAATGAGATCAGGAAGGCTCCCACTCTCCTAACATTCCACAACTATGCAAAACTAAGTTTCTCTGCTTAGGATTGCACCATCAGACTGGGACTCCAGACCATGACCTGGGTATTTTTTAGTTAATTATTAACTAAAATGTTTAGTTCCAGCTTTTTAAAACTGGTGTGTTCAAATTGTCAATAAAATTCCTCTATACTATTACTGAGACTTGGAGTCACTCTTGTGCTGAGTTTTGAGATTTTTGGATAACTTTACCTGTTTCACCTATGGAAATGCACAACCCATGATATACTGCAAAGGAAGAATCTGGACCTCACAGCAGTTCAATGAGATTTAGAAAGATGCAGTATATAATAAAACCAGTTGCACCTGAACAATATCCTCCCTCTAGAACTGAGCATGTATTATTACTATTATTGTTGTTATATTAATTACTCAGATTTCTAAACTGTCCTGCGTACAACATATTTAAATAGAATTCAGTTAAAATAATGATACATAAATTAATTTAAAACCAGATAATCAACCATAGTTCTAATAAAACCAGTGTACAATTCTGCTGCTTTAAAATGTATGCACTTGTGGAGC
Source organism: Heteronotia binoei (assembly GCF_032191835.1). Classification (NCBI taxonomy): domain Eukaryota; kingdom Metazoa; phylum Chordata; class Lepidosauria; order Squamata; family Gekkonidae; genus Heteronotia; species Heteronotia binoei. Next base: position 20,617,892 of record NC_083238.1, on the reverse strand, counting down.
ATATGGGAAAAAATCAAAACAGGTGTTTGAACTTCCCAGTTTCTTTATCTTAAATGTAACTTAAGGTGCTTAGAATTTTCATTTTGGCAATCTGAAGCAAAACCTTCGATTGGGTCAGACTGCATCAAATTCTTTGTCTGGTTGTTTTATGTGCACAAGTGGGGCAGGTATCAGATGAACAAATTCATTTTCACTTTGAGCTAAGCTGGGATTTGAATCTTACTAATTTTCTATGTATCGCTGTATCGCTTCTTCCCTTCCCAAAGCTCTCACCCTGAATATAAACTACTGCTAAGCAATCACACTCTGATTCATCTAATTAACCCACATTTCATTAAATTTGAGATGCAGAATTTATATTACTATTTCTCAAGTTATTGTGCTCTGTCGTGGTCACTCAGAGAATTTCTGGAGCTTTTCTGGCCCTGTTGACATTTTGTCACGACTTGCTTTAGCATTGCAGTTAAGTGAAGTGGTTAGTAGGATCTCCAAGGCAGGAACATGATTGCTACCATGTTTTGTATCACATTTCCCTGTTATATAATAATGCATTCGTGTTTTGAGAGAAACAGCAGCAGTAAAGTAGTAACAGCAGCATTAGTAACCGTGGGCACCGCCAGTCTTCTACCATTTGGTATAGGCCAAATAAAGCCATTCTCATAGCCACACAACATTTTCTAAGACATGAGTACCGCCGTTCTGTGAATTTTGACTGGCCTTATCAACATGGTACCTCTAAAAACAATAATATACACAAACAATGGAAAAATAACAGAGGAAAGATGGAGAAATTGAAATATTAACAGAATGAACACGTTTTACAAAGGTAAGTCACTGCAGTAAAATGTAAGGTATCAGAACATCTATGAAATGTGCTGCAATGCAAAGTCTGATTGGCAAAACACTCTTTAGTCATCGGATCACATAAATTATTATTGCCAGGAGTTTTGTGTGTGTGAGAGATGGGATTTTCACAGTGGTGTACTAAGGGGGTGGGAGGGCAGTTTGTCCCAGGCACAGCTAAAAGAAGGCTTTTGAAAGGGGCCCTCAAAGTCAGTGTTGTCCTTCTGCTCCCAGCCAAACATCTTCTCTTTTATTTTTTTAAAAGCAGTTCTGACTGCAGCCATTAGGGGCTCAGAGAAGTCTGAGCATAGTAGAAAGCTCTATGATCAACTAAACTTCCCTTTTCTCCAAGACTCAAGCAACCTTCCTTAACAGATTGTGCTGATAGCTGGTACAGGAATTGCCAGCCTGCAGGCCATTTTCTCCAATAGCCCAGCTTTCCTCTCTCCCTTTCCTTGCACCCAGTTCTTACAAAGCAGTAGTGAGGGTGTTGCAGCAAGATAAAGCAACCTTTCCTTCTCTTAATTTCTCTTCCTCTTTGCCCCCCAAGTCGGAATAAAGAGACGGACACAATTAAATTGGTGAAAATATGGGCCACTTTTATTAAAATAACTAGCAACGGCAAGGGCAACCGAACTGCGGCCAGGTCAGGGCCAGGGGTCTCCTCAGACCGCTCCCCTGCCTTTTTCAGCGGGCGAGAGACCCGGCCCCCCAGCCGGAGCTGTGAGCCACAGCTCCCGTTAGGCAGGCCCAGCAGGGAGGCTCGCACCGGAGGGCCCAAACACCAGACGCGAGTCTCAGCGAAAGGCACCCATCCAATCGAGTCTCCAGGACAGTCTGCATTCACAAACCTCGAGCCACACCCAAGGTTGATCCTGACAGACCCCTAACTCCCCAAAAGGGGGAGGCTAACCGGTCCTCCCCAGGCCGCATGGTGCCATAACCCCGTAGAACCTGCCCTAAAAAGTGACCAAACTCTACCAAGGCACCAACCCTAAGCCAATTCCTCAATCCACTGAAATGTTATGCAAGGTAGGCAAAAAACACCCCCCAGTCACATGCCAAAACGCCGGGGAGTGAAAAAATTCCTACCCGGCCCCTCCAAACGGAAGCGACCAGCAATTGCCTGCATAACAAACAGGGCGGGCGGGTGGGCCGAAAACGCCGGGAAGACTGCCGCGGCGCCGAGCGGGGCTTCAGCAACAGCGTTGAAGCCCCGCCCCCTCAGGACGCGCTCAAAAGCGCGCTGAAGATTCCGCTCTCCCTCCAAGGGGGGGCAAAACTTCCCCTTCAGCCAGGCTGCGATGCAGCGGGCTTCAGGAGGCTTCTTTGCCCCCCAAGTCGGAATAAAGAGACGGACACAATTAAATTGGTGAAAATATGGGCCACTTTTATTAAAATAACTAGCAACGGCAAGGGCAACCGAACTGCGGCCAGGTCAGGGCCAGGGGTCTCCTCAGACCGCTCCCCTGCCTTTTTCAGCGGGCGAGAGACCCGGCCCCCCAGCCGGAGCTGTGAGCCACAGCTCCCGTTAGGCAGGCCCAGCAGGGAGGCTCGCACCGGAGGGCCCAAACACCAGACGCGAGTCTCAGCGAAAGGCACCCATCCAATCGAGTCTCCAGGACAGTCTGCATTCACAAACCTCGAGCCACACCCAAGGTTGATCCTGACAGACCCCTAACTCCCCAAAAGGGGGAGGCTAACCGGTCCTCCCCAGGCCGCATGGTGCCATAACCCCGTAGAACCTGCCACAACTAAGGCCAAGTCTCTACTTAGGGCTTAGCACCCACAAAAAGACCCAAAACCCAACAAAAGCCCTTGCCGCAAATCACTCAGAAAAAGCACATTACCCTTTTCCGAGAGATGCACACCATCCCCTCTGTAGAGGTCTTTAGAAATATCCGGATGGGGCAAATAGTGGCCCAAACCACCCTCCATAAACTTGCAAATTTCCTTATTCGCTCGGTGGGCAACAGAACTGCGGCCAGGTCAGGGCCAGGGGTCTCATCAGACCGCTCCCCTGCCTTTTTCAGCGGGCGAGAGACCCGGCCCCCCAGCCGGAGCTGTGAGCCACAGCTCCCGTTAGGCAGGCCCAGCAGGGAGGCTCGCACCGGAGGGCCCAAACACCAGACGCGAGTCTCAGCGAAAGGCACCCCATCCAATCGAGTCTCCAGGACAGTCTGCATTCACAAACCTCGAGCCACACCCAAGGTTGATCCTGACAGACCCCTAACTCCCCAAAAGGGGGAGGCTAACCGGTCCTCCCCAGGCCGCATGGTGCCATAAACCCCCAGGCACAGCGCCACACCAAGCGCGGAATCATGGCCGACCAAACTATAATGGTACCAGGCCATCTGTTCCTTATGTACCTGAAATCGTCTCGAGCCTGCAAGATCAATGCCTTGCCCTTAATCAGCCCGAGATCATTCCCTCCCAGGTGAAAAATCAATACCTGCGGAGGAGGGCCCCCAGACCCATGAAACAAAAGGGGAAGCAAGCCAGGCCACTGAAGACCCAGGCGCCCCCTCCATTCTATCGTGACATGTTTGCTGAGCCCCAGCTGAGAGCCAACAGCAGTTCTCCGAGCTTGATGTGCCTCCCAAAACACATAACTGCGCCCGCAGATGAGAACTCTGCTCCTCCGGCCAGGAACAACAGCATCTAAAAGGAAGAAACAGACAAGTTATACAACCCAAACCTCAAAATACCCCCAGCTCCTAACCAAAACTTATTAGCGGAGCAAAGGGCGAATATAACCTTTGTAAGCTGGAGAACGCCAACGGCCCAGGCGTTGAATGGACGAAGTAGGATAGCCCAGGGCGTGAACGGACGAAGTAGGATAACCCAGGGCAGCAGCCGTCGAGGCTGCACCGATTCTGAAGGAATGGGTACCAAACCTCAATCCAGACAAACCCAACAGGGCTAAAGCCTTTGATATCACAGTCCAAAATTGATGCTTTGCCAACGGACTGCCCCCAGCGTGACAATACAGCGATCCTTCGCAGCCCTCCCGCAAAGCCAAATAGTCAGCTAATGCGGAAACTGGGCAAAGCTCCGCCTCCGAACACGGACCTAACTCTAGCACAGTCCCCGTGCCCTCTTGGGCAACGTAATATCCTTCAATAACAACGCCCTACCCGAAACATCATTCTTGGAGCTTGCCACCAGTTCACTAACCCTCAGAGCCCCAAAGGGGTACCAAAGAGGCTGCATGGAACAAAACTGCCTCGAAATGAGACGCACACACTGCGCTCCAAACCCCCTTTCAAACCCCGAAGAATATCAGGAGACAAAGGGACCCTAGTATCAGGCATAGGCCTAGCCTCCCTAGGACCACCCTTCCAGCATCTTTCGAATACGAAAATCTGCTGATTCCTCTTAAACCCCAAGGCCTTGCTAGCGAAGGCCAGCGCAGACATGCGTCCCCGAATTGATTGCATGGCCAATCCCTTACCTCTCAAGGAAAGACAATAATGGAGCAACTGCTCCACTGGGAGGGGCCAACAATGCGATACCCTACCTCAGCCCTAAAGTCCTCAAACTGCCACACAGCACGCTCATAAGACTTCCTGGTGCTAGGTACAATGGCTAAGCCTATACACTCTGCAGGCCTCGGCTCTCCAATCAGCCATAGCTCCTGGGGCATTGGCGCCGCTTCCAGATCAGCGTCTGTGGCCAGCTGAGGTGACATCACCTGCAGCCACACTGTTGGTGAATCCGATCCCAAGGGAGTGAAGGGTACAAAGCGGCCCTCATCCTGAACTCCTGGTCATATTGGATCCAGGCCAGGCCGCTGAACATCGTATACCCCTTGTATATGATGTCCATATATTGAATCAACGCGGCGGCCCGCCAGGGCTGCGCACGAGCTATCACTCCCGCATATATGAAAAACCCCGGGAGCCAATTGGCCAAGGTCAGATAAACCTTCCTCTTCCAGAGCTTCTTCTTCTCTTTATCGTCCAACTCCTCCTTGTCCCCCTTCTCCACTTCCCTAATTAAAAGGGGGAATACGACCACATATTCCCATTATAAGATTTTCTGTCTTGTGGCAGGCAGCAGGTGATCACCCAGCGGCAGAGTCACCTCCCCAAAAGGCATAGCACTAAAGGGGACCGCCCCGTATGGAGATGGGAAACCCCAACCTCCAGGCCAAGTCGCTGCCGATCCCTGCTGACCAACCACGGGCCAATTACCCAAAGGACCAACTGACCCTGTGGTTACATCCGGTTGCTCTGCTGCTCTAAGCCCGGAGTAGAAGGAGCCCCCAGCACTGCCCAATGGAGCACCCACCCCACCAGGACCAGCAGACCCCCAAGCCCCCCAAGGCCACACAGGCCCAGGATGAGGCAAAGAGCCTTCCCCCGACTTACCAGCTGATAAAGCAGGCACCAAAGCTGATCCAGTACCTCCCGCACCGGACGACGTGCCCGCACCAACATCAGAGCAAGCAGGCCCCACAGCTCCTCCAGCAGCAACTACAGCAGATCTGCCCTCCAAAAGAGATAAGCGGGTCAATACATCTGCCTGCAAAGCACGCTTGGACAACCGACCCATCTTGGGCAACTGAGAAGGTGGAAACCCCGATGCCTGCTCAAGTGCCCGCAGCCTCTGAAAAATGGCTGCATTAACTTCATCGTCCCCTTCAGTGTCCGAAGACGAAGGGGGGGGGCTTAAAAGGAGGCTTAGGAGCCTTAGGGGCAGGCTGTTTCCCTTTTGATTTTCCACTGCCTTTGCGACCCGACATGTTTGCCAAAGAGCACAGCAAACAGCAGACTTTCTTTAACTAGCTTAGCCAAGCCTGAGGCCAGCAAAGGAATAAAAGGAGGAAAACAGCCCTCAAAATGGCCACCACCCCAGTGACTCTAAAATGGCCGCTGCCTAAACACCTCGTAAAATGGCCGCCCCAAGAGCAAGGGTGTGATGAAGAAGAAGCAAGGCCAAAATGGCTGCCAAGCACCAGGGAGAAGTACAGCACCTCAAAATGGCCGCCCCAAGCACAAGGTGTGAGGGAGAAGAAGAAAGGCTAAAAATGGCCACCCAGCCTCAGGGAGAAGTACTCTTACCAGCACCCCCGAATTTCAGCCTCTCAAAACAGCCGCCCAGCCCTGCCGTTCCCCACAGTCCTGGTCAAATGGCTACCCAATCCCCTGACAGCACCACAGTCCTGAATAAGGCACCTAAAAAAGTCTGCTATGAAAACGCTGTGACAGCAACGTCACCCCAGAGGCGGAAACGACTGGTGCTTGCACAGGGGACCTTTCCTTTCCTATGCTAAAGCAGCAGCCCCGTGGCACAGAGCGGCAGAGCCGCAGCACTGCAGTCTGAGCCCTCTGCCCGCGACCCGATCCCGGCGGAAGCTGGGCCCAGGCAGCCGGCCCAAGGTCGACTCAACCCTCCATCCTTTCGAGGTCGGCCAAACTAGTCCCCAGTTTGCTAAGGGGAAAGTGCAGCTGACTGGGGAAGGCAATGGGAAACCACCCCACAAAAACTCTGCCATGAAAATGTGAAAGCAACGTCCCCGCAGAGTCAGAAACGACTGGTGCTTGCACAGGGGACCTTTCCTTTCCTATGCTAAAGCAGCAGTCCCGTGGCACAGAGCGGCAGAGCCACAGCACTGCAGTCTGAGCCCTCCGCCCACGACCCAATCCCCGCGGAAGCTGGGCCCAGGCAGCCGGCTCAAGGTCGACTCAACCCTCCATCCTTTTGAGGTCGGCCAAACTAGTCCCCAGCTTGCTAAGGGGAAAGTGCAGATGACTGGGGAAGGCAAGGGGAAACCACCCCATAAAAACTCTGCCATGAAAATGTGAAAGCAACGTCCCCGCAGAGTCAGAAACGACTGGCGCTTGCACAGGGGACCTCTCCTTTCTTCCCATCCAAGAGCTAAACAGGGCCGTCCCTGCTTAGCTTCCAAGACTGGGCAGTCCAGTAGCAAGCAAGGAAAAGGGGGGGGATCCAAATGGACTACTCTTTACCCCAAAAGGCGACGTTCCTAGAGCCCCTGCAAAAGAACAACCCAAAAGAACACCCTATAACAGCCCCCAAGACAAAAATGCTCCAGGGCACACAGCAAGCCCCGGCAATCAAACTGTTCAAGAAAAATGCTCCCGCGACGCGCTCCGCTCCTCTCAGCCGCTCCACAAGACGCTCCACAGGCTCCACGGCCCAGACAGCCCCGACGCGTCAAGAGCTTGCAAACATGCTGCGAGCCCTCCGAAAACGCCGGGAAGACTGCCGCGGCGCCGAGCGGGGCTTCAGCAACAGCGTTGAAGCCCCGCCCCCTCAGGACGCGCTCAAAAGCGCGCTGAAGATTCCGCTCTCCCTCCAAGGGGGGGCAAAACTTCCCCTTCAGCCAGGCTGCGATGCAGCGGGCTTCAGGAGGCTTCTTTCCCACATGTTCCTAATTATTACCGATGTCCCTTCACCTAATTTTCTGTGTCCCCCTCCCCCCATTTATTTTCACTTCTTGGTCTTAAGACTTTTTCATTCCTATCCTGCCTGGTGGTGACAGAATATATTTAAGAGTAGTATAATAGCAAACCTTTGTTAATATTATGCTGGGTACTCTGTACATTACACTGCTTCTGCTGGGGTGCAAAAAAATTCCCCCCTTCAGTTTCTACTGTAGAGATTCTCTGTGGCTATTAGCCACAGTGTGTGTGTGTATATAAATTTTTGGCCACTGTGATACAGAGTGTTGGACTGGATGGGCCATTGGCCTGATCCAACAGGGCTTCTCTTATGTTCTTATGTGACACAGAGTGTTGGACTGGATGGCCAACTGGCCTGATCCAACAGGGCTTCTCTTATGTTCTTAAGTGACACAGAGTGTTGGACTGGATGGGCCATTGGCCTGATCCAACAGGGCTTCTCTTACGTTCTTATGTGACACAGAGTGTTGGACTGGATGGGCCACTGGCCTGATCCAACAGGGCTTCTCTTATGTTCTTAAGTGACACAGAGTGTTGGACTGGATGGGCCGTTGGCCTGATCCAACAGGGCTTCTCTTATGTTCTTTTGTGACACAGAGTGTTGGACTGGATGGGCCATTGGCCTGATCCAACAGGGCTTCTCTTACGTTCTTATGTGACACAGAGTGTTGGACTGGATGGGCCACTGGCCTGATCCAACAGGGCTTCTCTTATGTTCTTATGTGACACAGAGTGTTGGACTGGATGGGCCACTGGCCTGATCCAACAGGGCTTCTCTTATGTTCTTAAGTGACACAGAGTGTTGGACTGGATGGGCCGTTGGCCTAATCCAACAGGGCTTCTCTTATGTTCTTATGTGACACAGAGTGTTGGACTGGATGGGCCACTGGCCTGATCCAACAGGGCTTCTCTTATGTTCTTATGTGACACAGAGTGTTGGACTGGATGGGACATTGGCCTGATCCAACAGGGCTTCTCTTATGTTCTTATGTGACACAGAGTGTTGGGCTGGATGGGCCATTGGCCTGATCCAACATGGCTTCTCTTATGTTCTTATGGTTTGACATCAGTCATTTGGAAACAATGGCGGATAGAGGCACCTTCTTTGGGGGTAGTGTGTTTCTTAACATCTGGTGAAGCTTGCATTCACTATTTTGTGATGCTTTGGCTAGTGCTAGTTAGGAAAAGTTAGTACAAAGGTAGACTCCTAGCTCTCAAAAAATGCCTTGTAGATGTTTGGGATGGTCATTTCTTGGGCTTCAAAATTAAGAATAGAAGCCCTCCCATGTTCCTGCTCAGAACATGAGGGATAGGATAGATTGTTTTTTTTGCAGTCAAGTCACAGCTGACTTACGGCGAACCCTGTAAGGTTTTCAAGGCCAGAGATGTTTGGAGGTGGTTTGCCATTGCCTGCCTCCACATCAGCCCTGCTTAGCTTCTGAGATCTGAGGAGATCAGACTATCCTAGGGTTAGACCAGGTCAGGGTTAGGCTGACCTAACTCATGTGACTGGCCCAAGGTCATCCAGCAGACTTCCAAGGCACAAACAGGGATTCAGACCTGGATTTCTCAGATACTAGTCCAACACTAAGCACTATGCCACACTGGCTCTCATGATGTTGGCATTTGAATAGCTGGGATTTTTAAAAAGCCAACATGAGTATATATACATAGTTAAATACAAGAAGTTTTTCACTGCCTATGTTTCTTTTCTGGCCATTGAATACAAAGTTTGAATCCAGTGGCACCTTTAAGACCAAACTCTGTTCTATTACTTCAGACCAACATGGCTACCCACCTGAATCTATTTTCTGGCCATTGATGATTATTAATGAAAATAAGTTTGTGGGATGGAGGAGGCACCCTGACCTGGATAGCCCCAACCTAGCCTAATCTAGCCTGTTTGGAGAGCCAGTTTGGTGTAGTGGTTAAGTGTGCGGATTCTTATCTGGGAGAACCGGGTTTGATTCCCCACTCCTCTACTTGCACCTGCTGGCATGGCCTTGGGTCAGCCATAGCACTGGCAGAGGCTGTCCTTGAAAGGGCAGCTGCTGTGAGAGCCCTCTGCTGCCCCACCCACCTCACAGGGTGTCTGTTGTGGGGGAGGAAGGGAAAGGAGATTGTGAGCCGCTCTGAGACTCTTCCGAGTGGAGGGTGGGATATAAATCCAATATCTTCATCTACCTCACAGGGTGTCTGTTGTGGGGGAGGAAGGTAAAGGAGATTGTGAGCCCCTCTGAGACTCTTTGGAGTGGAGGGCGGGATATAAATCCAATATCTTCATCTACCTCACAGGGTGTCTGTTGTGGGGGAGGAAGGTAAAGAAGATTGTGAGCCGCTCTGAGACTCTTTGGAATGGAGGGCGGGATATAAATCCAATATCTTCTTCTTCTTCTGATCTTGTCAGATCTCAAAAGCTAAGCAGGACAACATGGAGGCAGGCAATGACAAAGCACCTCCAAATGCCTCTTGCCTTGAAAGCCCTATGGGGTCGCCATAAGTCTGCTGTGACTTGATGGCAAAAGAGTAGAGGGAATGTTAAAAAAATTACCCTTCCTGGGCACCAAATAGGCTACATTTGCCACTGAACTTGCAGGAACTGAGTATCGACACCCTTTTCAGGGTATTCCCAAGTTCTGATCCTTGTGATTTCCCCCCCCCCCCAACACTTATGTCCGCAGGGATCGACCCTGATTCCGTAGTTCCGTATGACCAAATTCCGAAGTTGCGAAATATCGCAATAACGCTGACAGCCTGAAGAGAGAGAGAGAGAAATCGAGGGGTAATCGAGAGAGAGAGAGAGAGAGAGAGGGTGTTTGTGTGTGTGTGTGTGGCAGCTTCTTCCCTTCCCAGCCTCGCTCCCTCCCGAGCCAGCGATTAGGAGCTGGGCAGCAGGAGCGGCAGCGGAGCCCAGGCGAGCAAGCAGGGGGCCAGGGTCCGCCTCAAGCTGCGCGACCGCGGAGCAGGCGGGGAAGGAGGCCAGGCGCTCCCGGGGCTCTTTCGTCTTGTCCCGTCTCTCCATGAAGCCGAGGCTTAGCTCTTGAGGGGCGAGTCCGCTCGGGCGCTGCTGCCGTCCCGAGGGGCATGCCAAGCCCGCGGGAGGCATGAGTGGGGCGCGGCGGCCGCCGCAAGTGCGCTCCGGGGCTCGCCTGGCACGTGGGCTCCCGGCTGTGCCTCCGCCACGCCTTGCTGGGGAGCTGGCCGGCGCAGCGTAAATTCGGAGCGCAGACGGGGCCGCCCAAGCTGGCAGGTTGTGGAGGCAGTAAGCTGCTCAATGGCGGCCAGCAATATCTGTCCCTTCTTCCTTCTTTCCCTAACGAAACCGCCTTAAAAATGGTTTTGGATTACTCAGCATAAAACTACAGGAACAGCATAAAACTACAGGAACAGTGAAGTGGCAATTGAGGCTATTCCAGGGGTTTTTTTATTATTTGTTTATTTCGAAATATCGCTATTACGCAAGAAATATGAAGTTTAAAAAAAAATGGCCGTGCGGGCACTTTTGGGAAGCGCCGCGAACGGCTGATGATTGGCCAAGGGGGTGGATGGAGTGGGAGGACAGAAAGGCAGAGGGTGCCGCCCACAAAGCAGTCGATGCGGGGTGGATGGATTTCCCACAGCAAACTCCGCGGAGTGGATCCGGTGTGGATCCGCAGGTTTTCGGAAACTCCGGAAGCATGTGGATCAAGATACTCCGGGGTGAAACCCCTGAAGCCCCGGAGCAAACCGCAGCCGCGGAGCAACATGTGCGAAATCCAGGAAAAGATCCGGAGGTAAATGGGATGCCACCCCGGAGTAAACGCTAGTGCGAAAACAACCAGAGAGAGTGAACCTTCAGGGACAGCCTAGTGGAGATCTGCAGAGGGAGGTGAGATTGGTGGAAATTGGCACAATGTTATATATTAGTAAAAAAAAAGAAAAAGGTAAAGGTAGTCCCCTGTGCAAGCACCATTCGTTTTCGACTCTGGGGTGACGTTGCTTTCACAACGTTTTCATGGGGTGGTTTGCCATTGCCTTCCCCAGTCATCTACACTTTCCCCCCAGCAAGCTGGGTACTCATTTTACCGACCTCGGAAGGATGGAAGACTAAGTCAACCTGGAGCTGGCTACCTGAACCCAGCTTCTGATGGGATCGAACTCAGGTGATGAGGAGGGAGCTCAGACTGCAGTACTGCAGCTTTACCACTCTGTGCCATATTAGTACCGGCACTTAAAAACCTACTGTTTTCTGTCAATATTATATTTTGTCCAGGTCACGTGATTCTCTATCATAATTGTCTTAGGCCATGTGAGACAAAATGAATCAATCTACCCTTGAGAAATACAGCATCCTTGACCTGCAGAGAACACCACCCTGTTTTTTTTTTTTTACTATCATTCATTTTAAAAAAAATGATTGTGGTTACTATGATATATTTATTTCCTTGTAATCTGATGGCAGGAATTTGTCCCTTCTGTTCACATGTCCCCCACCGACAAGCACTTTACTCAACTGTGCCAATGATTTTAGTGATGATTCAAGTCCCTCCACCCATCCTCCTTCTGACATTATTTGTTTAAACTGGAAGTTCGAACCCCCTGATGTCAAAGGAAAGCAATGTCTTTGCCAGTGTCTCTTCTGTGTTAGCTAACAGACCAAATGCTCCTAATATCTGTCATAATGACATTCTGTATGGTTTTGATCACATTTGTGATAGTATATTTGATACAGTTGTAAAGCCTGGCAGAATAATGCTAAGAGAATAGCCTTTTCCACCTCACCTTAGTTTTTAAACACATTACAGTCGTGAGTGTAAATCACTTGTCAGTCTATGGCAAATGTAGCAGTGTTATAATCTGAGTTTGGGGGGGGGGGGGGGAAGAAAAGAAATAAAGTACAGATAATCTTTTTGGCCATATTCCTGGTACCATCACACATTGGAGACTGACAGGTCCTTCAGTTGAGTGACAGGTGTCCTTTGAAATGCCTGTGAATCTGTATCTGTACAGACTGTTGAAATGCATATTTCCATCCTTATCGTAAAGGAATGGATGGGCAAGATAGGTGCTGTTAACATTGCAAATAGCGCCAGAATTATTCATTGTCAGCTCCAGGCAAAGAATAGGGGGGAAAGTTTTATTATTCACCACGCACAATAGCAGGATGCTTAATGATTCTCAGTTACCCTGGCAGAATTGTCTGTCGACTTCAGGCACTAGCAATGGGTGACACAGGTCTGGCCAAGTGTTAGAGCAAGATCATACGTTCTGGTCCCATTTTAATTTCTAATACATTAATCTTTCCCTCACAGATGCACAATGAATATTCCACAGTCTCTTGTTTGTCAGAAGCTGTCTGGCTTTCATCTATTCAGGTGGTTTCATTGACTGTGAAAGCTTGCTTAAAAGGCCTGATCAGTCAATGACAACTGTCTCACAATAGCAGTGCGTAATGCTTCCCTTTTTTCTTTTCAGGCATCTGATAGACAACTTTGACACCTGATCTCCGGGGACCTCATGGAGTCACTCAGAGTTCTTAAGAGACTTCCCTTACTTTATCATTCCGGAAAGAATTGTCACAGGTGAATGTATCGCACTTTCTCAGGAGCTGAACTCGACCCCCTCCCCAAATCTCTTTCATTTGCACCGGTAGGTTTTCCCCCCTCTCTTCTGAATTAAAATGGATTAAGTTGGCTTAATGCTGTTTTACAAGCTGCAAGCACCACACTATTCATTTTTAATTTTAATCCTTTGTCTTAGTCTGTTAATTGCAATTGTTTTAAGTCCATTATCCCAAGGTGCACATTGTTGCTAGTTGGATCCAAATGCTTGTAAGCGTTGTTCTTATTTTTGATGATAGTGACCCTTGAATTGTTCACTTAACATAACACCAGACTTGGGTGATTTCGTGCTTTAATTTTTCATTCTTCTTGTGTCTAAATAAGTAATAATGGCGGAGGGGGGAATATAGCAGAACTGAAATAACCCAAGTAGACTTTAAAAAAAAAAGAAAAAGGAAGAGGTGTTGTGATAATGCAATTGGAAATATGCATGTGTTTCGGGTTACCTGGTACTACTTAGCTGGATTCTATAGCAGCACTCTAAAGGATGGCTTTAAAAAAAACTTTATTGGAAACAGGTTTTGTATCTCCTGCCTGGGAGCATCTTCCTTTCATTCTTGTCTTTGTACACTTTAGTTATAAACCAGCCTGCCATATCTGAGTGGAGCACAAAACAACAGGCGCCCATAGGGAAATATGGAAACTGACAAATTACCTTTTGTTTGAGGAGAGATGCTTCCTTCAGGTTTCTTTCAATGAAAAATGCAATGCTACCACTTGCCATATACAGTGCTCTTAGTTTACCCACATCTTAGGTACTCCCACTAATTGGATTTAAGTGGAAGTTAGCTAAATTTGTGGGTTTAAGTTAAATTTTTTTTTTAAATCAGCATTGATTAAGGAAATTGAAAGCTATACAGTCAAATGTTTGCTAGTTGAATTTAGTGGCAATGCCTGTTTAGAACCTGAGTGTCTAATAGGGTTGATCAAACTGACTTTGTACGTTGTATGGAATGCTATCCCCTCTCTTGCCTCTTCATTTTCTTGACTCCCCTTTCCCACTCATGCTTGTCTTTTTGCTTCTTGAAATTGCCCAGAAACAGCCGTGCTAAAATGCAAGGGTGTTCCTTTGGCATTTCCGGCTTGACTGGAAGCAGGAAGTACTGTATCTCAAGAAAGAAAATCAATGCCTGTGAGATTGCTAGCTCAGTTTTGCAGACCCAAGAGGATTGGATCGTTCTAATAAGGGTCCGATAATCCTTTCGCTGAAAGAGGCCATGAACCTTTCACTAATTAGTGTAGCTATTAATATGATATCATGGCATGGAACTATAGAACTGAAGCTCCGGGACCCTGATTGGTTGATATGTATGTAATAGAATGGTGCCGTATTCCTCAAAGAGTTCTATTCTAGACTCTGCTGGATACAGTATAGTCTGCCATCTGAGCCATGAGAGCAAATCATCCATCGACGCTCTGATATTTGACTTGGACAAGCCATCTTTCCACTTCTGTCCCTCTATGCACCCATCACTATCAAGAAAATACCATAAGAAGAGGAGATAATAGATGGCATCATTTTATGATCCAAGAATATTTTATATGACAGGGCTATATTCTGTCCATACTTAAGGTCAGGCAGAGTGCCATACGTGTGGTTAGAGATCACATTTTCCCTTCAGGTCATATTGGCCTTTGGGTTTCTCATTTAATATATGTCCTGACTCATTTGGTGGTCTGCTAACACAGAGATTCCTGTACCATTATCCTTTTTCTGTATATTGCAGGGGTGGCCAACGGTAGCTCTCCAGATGTTTTTTTGCCTACAACTCCCACCAGCCCCAGCCAGCATGGCCAATGGCTGGGGCTGATGGGAGTTGTAGGCAAAAACATCTGGAGAGCTACCGTTGGCCACCCCTGGTATATTGCATATAATGGTCTGTATTGTATGGGTAGAAAACATGTAATCAGGGGAACTGAATAATGAATTGGCCTCTGCCATTTTTTAATTATTACTATTTTTCTGCTCAAGTTCGCTCAGTTCTTTCATTTATTATCGCTTCATCCCACATGACATTTGCTCATGCAGAACCCATGAACCTCAACATAGTGATTTTGGTGGTCAACAGAAAAACTGTTGGTATCCAATACAATGTTTTTTCCCCCTGCATTCTGTCCAGCTTTGAATCGTTGATGTTCGCACCAGCTGCAGCTAATGATGTAGAACCATGAGCAGAAATAAACATAGGTTCAGTGTTGCCCTTTAGGTCAAGATGTCTGGTGATGATCAGATAACAAGACAACTGTCCATAGTTTTCATATGCCAAACCAGCTGTCTCATTCTGTGCCCATAGTCTACTTGCCTGAAATTCTCAGCAATGGCCAGGTGTGTATCAATGCTCTTGGCACAACATGCACCTGTCTGAGGACTGATTACCTCCCCTCTCATCCATGATAAAGCTTCTTCAATCCACTCGGGAGCTCCACCTCCAATATTCCTTCTAGCAGCAGTAACTGAGAATGTGACAAAGTAGGTTTCACCTCAGGCCATAGAATTATAGAATTGGAAGAGACCTCCAGGGTAATCTAGTACAACCCTCTGCACAATGCAGAAGTTCACAAATACCTCCCACACACCCCAGTGACCCCTGCTCCATGCCCAGAAGATGGCAAAACTCCCAAACCGTCCAGGATCCCTGGGAAAACTGACTTGGAGAATATAGCTTCCTAACCCCCAAAAATGTCTTGTCAGGGTTAAATTTCAGCTTGTTCACCCTCATCCAGCCCATTACTGACTCCAAGCACCAGTTCAGAACATCAATAGCATCCTTGAAATTGGGTGAAAAAGAAAGGTAGAGCTGGATATTGTCCACATATTGGTGACATTGCAGCCCATACCCCCTGATGACCTCTTCCTAGTGGCCTCATATAGTTGTTAAATAGTACAGGGGATAAGATGAAACTCTAGCATCTCAAAGGTCAATCAATGGCCATGGGACAGAGCAGGAATCCTCCAACACTATTGGATTTGAACCACCGTAATATGGTGCCTCTTCATCCTAGTGCTGAGAAGTGATCCAGTAGGATACGATGGTTTATCAAAAGCTGCTGAGAGATCCAGTGGAACCAGCAGTGTCACATTCCCCTTGTCTAGTTCTCAATAGAAGTCATTGACCATGGTGACCAAATTAGTCTCTGTTCCAAATCTGGGCTTGAAGCCAGATTGAAATGGCTTGACTGAAATATTGAAATATGAGTCTCTTCCAAGAACCCCTGGAGGCAACAACCTGCTCTATCACCTTGCCCAAGAATGGAAGATTGGAACTTGACGTGCAAATTTCTAATGTAGGAGGGCTCAAAGGCTCCCCCCCTCCAAAGAAAAACAGGTCTAATCACTGCATCCTTGAACATCTCCAGCTTTCAAAGGAAGCATTTACCACACCCCTTACCCACTCAGCCAGTTCCTGTCTAGCAGCTTTTATCAGCCAAGAAGGGCAAGGTTTGAGAACACAGGTGGTAGGTCTTACCAGTTTCTGTGGCAGTAATGATGGCAAAAAAGCAACATTTCTCCATCACCATTGTATCTGAACATAATTGTCCAGCTGACTATGTAGTTTTCGAACCTTTACATCAAAACTCCTATGATTTGGACTCTGACCGCACAACAGCCCACTATGATCAATTTGCCACTTGCTGCAGACAAAATTGCCAGTTTGGTGTAGTGGTTAAGTATGTGGACTCTTATCTGGGAGAACCAGGGTTGATTCCCCACTCCTCCACTTGCAGTTGCTGGAATGGCCTTGAGTTAGCCATAGCTCTCATAAGAGTTGCCCTTGAAAGGACAGCTTCTGGAAGAGCTCTCTCAGCCCCTCCCACCTCATAGGGTGTCTGTTGTGGGGGAAGAAGATAAAGGAGATTGTAAGCCGCTCTGAGACTGATTCAGAGAGAAGGACGGAGCATAAATCTACGGTCTTTTTCCTCTTTTTACCTGTGCAAGGTTCTTGTCCACATCCTCAGGATCTACAACCTGAAAAGTATTCATATAAATTGGACAACCAGATGCCCAAAGGTACATCGTTTGGACATGCATCCACACCTACTTCTAACCCAGGGTGGGTCTAAGCAATTTTGCCTGCATTAAGTGGCAAATTGATCACAGTGGGCTGTTGTGTGGTCAGAGTCGAAACCATAGGAGCTTTGATGTAAACGTCCCCAAACAACATAGCTCAGCTGGAAAATTATGTTCAGACACAATGGTGATTGCTTTTTTGCTATCATTACCACCACAGAATAGGCTCTAATATGGGCTCCATGCCACGTTCAGTCTATCTTGCTAATAGATATAGTTGCTTTGGGCAACCTGGTGAATACATTTGTGGACCCCCACGATGATGACCAGTAGTAGTAACACTGTAAAAGTGGAATTATTTAGAAGCGTAATTAAGGCTGTAATAATCCACAACCCCAATTACTTTCAGACCAATCTTAATAAGTCTCAATGAGAATCTGATGTGGATATGCCCGGAATGCTACCAATGTATACACAGGGTATAAGAGTTTTTGTGTATACTGATTTTTCCTTGTGGGGATAGATCCTCAAACATAATGGAATGTCATTCCAGAAGATCTCTCAGCCTTCAAGGACAGATTTTCGAAGAGGATGAGGACCACCGAGGGAAGGAAGCACAAAAATCCTCTATGTAGTACATCATATCACATACAACCCTTACTGTATGCAGAAGAATCATTTGCCTTAACGTAATCATTGTCCTAGTTATATGCTATTAAATTTAGACTCATCACAAAAAGATGATCTGCATTTTTCTTTTTCTTTTGGGCAAATATCTTTACCTCAGGAAATTAATTTAAGTTGTGAATAAGAAGCTTTTGTTTATGCCAAAGTTTAATAATGAGGACTTTGCAAGGATTCCATTTAATCTTAACAGCGCTGTATTCTCTAAGCCATTTATGTTCTGGTACACCTGCCAGATATTAGAAATTAGAAGCCGATTACTGCTACCACCATCACTACCCCATCTAAATCTGGGTGAATAATCTGGGTGAGCAAACTAGCCCATTTTCCTCATGTCACTAGCAGTTCAAAGCTAAGCAGAGGTACCATGAATTTAGAAGGACATAATGTTGCTTAGAACTGTATTGTTTATCTATAATGGTCAATTGATCATTCTCCTCCAAAATTTGGTAAGAAAGGAGACAAACAATAGCTTCAAGACAGACAAAAGAGAAGTTCCACTTCCCATTAATTGTGTTCCAAACCTATTTATCAAAGGCAAAAAGCAGCATCAGTATGTACGTCAGGAACTGCATCTCTTCTAAACAGCCTCAAACTCTCTGTAAAGACATTATTATCCGTCTTCAGTGTAACAGAGCACTAGTAAAAGGCCTTAGGTCTGCTCCTTCAAATACCCAATTAAGGTATCTTAGATACCAGGGCTGAATATCACCACTAGTCAGGGCAGAGAAGAATGGTTCAGTAGTCGCCCTTAGTCTGTAAGGTATAGCCTTGTATATATTCTTTGCACAGGATTGTTTTGTATGACTCGCTTTTACTAAGTTGGATCCTGTCTTCTGTTAAAGCTTCCTTCAAAGGAGAAAGTCTTCCCCGCAATGAAGAGTTGTCTTGGGGATTCTTTGACATGACAAACAACTGTCTTTACAAAATGCTCCACTGCAAGGCGTGGCTCTGAGTGCTACAAGTGGGGGGGGGGGGAAGAGGCTTCAGGGTTCCCATCGGTAATGGATAGATAAGTCCTAATATCATCCATGTGAGCTGTGAACATCTTTAGCAAATGGAAGTGATGCAAAGTCACCATCGATACCAGACTCTGAAGAACTGTTGCAGAATGCCCTCATGCCCCATGAAGAGACTTATATCATGTTGCTCTTTTTTACTACAAATATTAAATATGGGCATAATCTTAGAAAGTAAACCAAGCACTAGTTCTAATCCTTTAAAGAGCTTAGGTGTTGCAGGAGTCGGGCAAAAATCAATTGAAATAAATATGGGCTTGAAGCAAAATGTATTGCTTAGTACACTACGGAATTGATTTCTTTTATGTTTTGCAGCTCAAATGATTACCAAATCTCAAAACTGAACTGAGGTGGCATTTCCATTTCTTCAGGCCGGTACTCTGGATGTGTATAGCTCTAGGTTTTAATTCTCTGCTTCAGTTTTCAGAAACATAGATTTTCCCCCTCACTGAAAAGTCAGAGCAGAGTCAAGAATTTCAAATTTGCTCTCTTGGATTTTTCTCTTCCAGTTTCACTTTGAAGACATAACAACAGCAACAATAATATAGTACCATCTCTGGACACGGCACTTTATAAAACAGTAAAGAAAGATAGGTCCTTACTCCAAGGATCTTACAATCTAAAAATCATCAAACAAAACGCTAAAAAGGTAGTGGAGGCAAGGGGATCAAAGGGAAGAATATTTTTTTCAGGTCAGCAGCACGAATTTAGGCTAAGTTTGGATGAAGATCAAAGCCAATAGTTTCATAGCAACCGTATATTTTGAAAAGGGATTTCAAGAAAAGAATAAAAATGTGTTGTTTTGGGAGAGAATTCATAAGAACATAAGAGAAGCCATGTTGGATCAGGCCAATGGCCCATCCAGTCCAACACTCTGTGTCACATAAGAACATAAGAGAAGCCATGTTAGATCAGGCCAATGGCCCATCCAGTCCAACACTCTGGCCGTTTTCGCACTCACGTTTTACTGGCGCCACGACCCTCCTGACGCCGGCGAATCTGCATGGATTTCGCACCAGAAGCGCCGGCGCACCCAGAAGCGCCGGCTACTTCCGTCGCTAAGCCAGCGCAAACGGAAATCGCAAAGATGCAGGAAAACGTTTGCGCTGGCTTAGCGACGGAAGTAGCCGGCGCTTCTGGGTGCGCCGGCGCTTCTGGTGCGAAATCCATGCAGATTCGCCGGCGTCAGGAGGGTCGTGGCGCCAGTAAAACGTGAGTGCGAAAACACCCTCTGTGTCACATAAGAACATAAGAGAAGCCCTGTTGGATCAGGCCAATGGCCCACCCAGTCCAACACTCTGTGTCACAGAAGAACATAAGAGAAGCCATGTTAGATCAGGCCAATGGCCCATCCAGTCCAACACTCTGTGTCACATAAGAACATAAGAGAAGCCCTGTTGGATCAGGCCAATGGCCCACCCAGTCCAACACTCTGTGTCACAGAAGAACATAAGAGAAGCCATGTTAGATCAGGCCAATGGCCCATCCAGTCCAACACTCTGTGTCACATAAGAACATAAGAGAAGCCCTGTTGGATCAGGCCAATGGCCCACCCAGTCCAACACTCTGTGTCACAGAAGAACATAAGAGAAGCCATGTTAGATCAGGCCAATGGCCCATCCAGTCCAACACTCTGTGTCACACAGTAGCAAAAAAAAAAATTATATATATATATATATATATATATATATATATATATATATATATATATATACACACACACACGCGCGCGCTGTGGCTAATAGCCACTGATGGACCTCTGCTCCATATTTTTATCTAACCCACTCTTGAAGGTGGCTATGCTTGTGGCCGCCACCACCTCCTGTGGCAGTGAATTCCACATGTCAATCACCCTTTGGGTGAAGAAGTAGTTCCTTTTATCCATTTTAACCTGTCTGCTCAGCAATTTCATCGAATGCCCACGAGTTCTTGTATTGTGAGAAAGGGAGAAAAGTACTTCTTTCTCTACTTTCTCCATCCCATGCATTATCTTGTAAACCTTATGCATTAACTTGTAAATTCCAGGTATAAGGGCCAACATAGGGGAAAGGGCAGAATCACTGAGTGGCCTGACACTGCAATCCTAAAAAGAATTACACCCTCCTAAATCCATTGAAAACAATGGCATTGAAAGAATGTAACTGTGTTTAGGATTCCACTGTCACTGCACAACCTTATTCAGGATTATGTCCTGGCTTTGACTACATAGGATTGCACCGGCAGAGCGGGGTGGAGCTGGAGGAATGAAGGTCATGAGCAGGAATACATCTAGTTATAAGGGATGATTGATAAGGGCATCCCTTAAATATAAGCAAGACTGTGAAGGCTTCAAAGGATAGAACAAAAAGTCCGTGCTGTATCTGGAGGCCGGTATAGGCGTTTGAGGAGAAGCATTGCATGGTCTGAATGATGGAAGGTGAATTCTTTTTGGTGCCAGGGTTCTGAATAGATGTAAGAGGACTGAGGATGCGCCCATGGAATACTAGAGAGAATCAAGCAGTCCAAGCTGGGAGAAAATCAGAGCCTGAACTAAAGTTATCACCAAGCTGGGCAGAGATGAAGGGCTCTCTTGTTATATAGAAAGAAGAGACATGGCTTGGCAGCAGAATGAATATGAGGATCCAAGCAGAGAGATGAGTCCTAATCAGAGACAAGGCAAATATTAGCGGGGTGCGTGTTGACAATGGTTTGGATCCTATGAATGAGTTCTGTGTGTGCCACACACAATTCCTTTCCCTCTAAAACTTCCATTTGCACAAGTCAAGATCAGTGATTTTTCAGCGGGTCCTTGCGCAAATGGAAGTTTTAGAGGAAAAAGTTCCACAACAGAGATTATCTAGTGCGGCCAGAATGTGTTCATAGGACCTAAGCCCTTAACAACAGACACGGAGAAAATATGAAGTCTCAGGATAAATGGTAAGTTCATTCTTGGACATGCTGAGATTGAGATGGTAAATAAACATTAAACAAGAATTATCTTGCTAGATCACAGGAAATAAGGAACTGGGCGGAGAGGGGATGTTCTCAGGCAGTGGACTGTATAAAAATTTTTCAGGGATAGCATGGAGAGAGAGCTTCAAGGAATTCAAGAGGTTGATGGGGGAGTCTGAAGACAAGATGGGGGAGAACCAACCAAAGACATAGAAAGAGTAACCTGAAGTTGTGTGAAAATAGAATCAAGGGTGTATGTGTGCAATGGCTGACAAAGGACAATGGTATAGACAATTAGTCAAATGAAAGAAAGGAAAAGATTAAAATATTAAGTTAGAAAGAGGCAGGACCGGATCTACATGTTTTTGAGGGGGGGGGCAAAATTAAAAAAATGACGCCCCTTTATGGGCCATTCTATCTTATGGTCCCATAGAATACAATGGACTACATAATGAATTTGGTGCCCCCTCCCTGTCAGCGCCTGGAGCAAGCACCCCCCTAGATTCGGCCCTGGAAAGAGGATGGGCAGGAAGGAGAAGAACGTTTCAGAAAGGGAAAGAGACACAGGAGCAGATTTTTTTAATTCAATCACTGAAGGAGGCAAAATCTTAGGTGGAGGACAAGGAAGAAGAAGAAGAAGAAGAAGAAGAAGAAGAAGAAGAAGAAGAAGAAGAAGAAGAAGAAGAAGAAGAAGAAGAAGAAGAAGAAGAAGAAGAATTGCAGATTTATACTCCGCTCTTCTCTCTGAATCAGAGACTCAGAGCGGCTTACAATCTCCTATATCTTCTCCCCCCACAACAGACACCCTATGAGGTGGGTGAGGCTGAGAGGGCTCTCACAGCAGCTGCCCTTTCAAGGACAACTCCTGAGATTGCTATGGCTGACCCAAGGCCATTCCAGCAGGTGCAAGTGGAGGAGGGGGGAATCAAACCCAGTTCTCCCAGACAAGAGTCCACACACTTAACCACTACACCAAACTGGCTCTGGAGAGAAGGTGGTGAAGAACAAAGTAGTAGAGAAAAGGAATTGTAGATTCCTAGAACTGGTGTGGATCAGTGTGATACTTAGCCAGTTCTTTTGATCTCCCTCAGAGCTGATTTCTACAAGATGGAAATTACAAGGTGGAAACTTTGGACCCAACCTGTGAATGTCAGTCATCACAACCTTACATGATTTATGCCTTCTTCTCTCTTCCAATGCTATGATGATTTCACCTTTCCTCACAGGATTTCTCTTCAGCTTCTGTTTGGCTGAGAACACTTAGCTGGGAATAAGCCCCATGAACTTCAAAGCCACTTATTTCCAGGCAAAGGCTTGGGCTGCATAGATATTTAAAATCCAAGAGTTCCTTTTTTCTATCCAAGGTTCTAATACTTCTGTACACACAGCACAGAGAATAAGAATTTTAATCATTCTTTGCTGCTTATTTTCCTTGTGGAGTATAGTTGTGATTAACTAGGCATGTGCATGCAACAAAAAAAAAAAAGGGGGGGGGGAGAATAAGCAGAGGAAGAACATTGCACTGAAGTTGGCCTCTGCTCTCCATAAAAGCTCATTATGAAAAGATTATGAACATATAACAGTATGTTTTAAGTGGATGGCAATGATCCATAAAATCGGTATGGCTAATTAGCAGATCAAATCTTTATGAGAACCGGATCACTTTGCGTCTCCTCGGGTAGTTTAATTCTGTAGGTATTTTACTATCCACACATGTTTAGCAAAATTAAAATAACAGTATAAATGTTCAGTGGGATTAAAACAACACTGAAATGAAACCAAACAAAACCGGTTGATTTTGCTAATAGACGAGCCGAGAATCCCAGTGTTGATATAACATTGCACAAAATCTAGAGCAAACACAGTCTGAATCCCAGTCTCATTTCACATGTAATTAACCTTTCTCAATCAAGCTAAGCATCCCTCATACCTCCTCCTCAACAGCCCTGTACCTACAGCCTTGCTCACATATAAAAAAAAGACAAGCCTCCATTAACAAGAGTAGCTCCATTTCTCTGTTTAAGCTTTGCATTTCCTTATCTTGCCTACTGACAGAGAATGCTACATGCGATCCTCTTGGTCCTCATGAGTGAAATGGGTAACACACTTATTTCCCAGCCACAATACGCAGTTCTCGAATTCCAGATTTTTGAGAGTCTGGGACTGCACATATGAAAACTGCCTTTTCACACAAAATGGCAACTGCACGCACTGAAAGGATTGTGCTCTCCTGGGACCTGAGACAGGGACACCAGAAATGTCATGACTGAAAAAACGGTGGTAGCCATCGCACAGCCACTGGCAGTTGCCCACCTCCCACTCTCACGAAGGCAGAGAAAGCCTATGCAGACCCAGCGCAGGAGAGCCGACCAACCAAGGAGCGGCTGGCCAGCCAGGTCTGGTAGCAGCCACCATCCCTGACCCTTCTGGTCCAGTGCAAACTCCCCACCCACCCGCCCTCTAGTTAAGTCCATTCGGGAATAGCTAGTCACCAATTATGAGGTTTAGGAATTTTTGAGGCCTCGCTCAAATTGTCTGTCGGGGGACAATTTCAACTGCTCCACACGGTCAGAGGGGGTGAGATAAATAGGTCCGGTGTCACTGGTTAGGCACTAGCTGAGATGGTGGGAAAAGCAGGGGTTGAAGGTGTTTCAAGCAGGTGAGCATCCTAAGATATCCGTGATGAAGGCTGGGTCCTTAATTGGGCTTCCTAAAGACTTGACAGTCTGGGTCCCTCTTCACGGTTGGGGGAGCATATGGCCAGCCTTAAGGCTTTGTAATCATGGATGGGGATATGCTCTCCCATTCCAGAGAGCCAGCTTGGTGTAGTGGTTAAGTGCACAGACTCTTATCTGGGAGAACCAGGTTTGATTCTCCACTCCTCTACATGCACCTGCTGATATGACCTTGGGTCAGCCACAAGTTCTCTCAAAGCTGTTCTGCTCAAGAGCAATTCTGGGAGAGCTCTCTCAGCCCAACCTACCTCACAGGGTGTCTGTTGTGGGGAGGGGAAGGGAAAGGAGATTGTAAATCACTCTGAGACTCCTTTGGGTACTGAAGGGTGGGGTATAAATCCAATTTTTTTTTTCTCTTCTTCTTCTTCTCTTCATCCCTTCTACACATTGTAGGATTGCCAAGTCTCTCCACCACTCCAGCAGGGGACTCTTCTCTCTCTCGCAACATGCCCTGCATGATGACATCACTTGGCAGTGATGTCATTGCACAGGGCACGTTGCACTGTGGATGCTCTAGGATTTGTGGTAAAATGCTATAGTGCAATAGAGTTTTACCACAGATCCTAGAGCATCCATGGCATGACATGCCTGGCGTGATGACAGCACTTCTGGTTGACATCATCACATGGGGCAAGTCACACAGTAATGGGGCTGTTTGGGGGCAGGAATCCCCCAGCAGCCTGCTCTGTGCTGGTGGGTTGGGCTCCCTTAAAGTGGAGGATCCCCCATCCCCGGTGGGAGCTTGGCAGCCCTAATGCATTGATGTGTGGGCAATGACAGCTAGGGTCCAGAAACTGGCCCCGAGTCAGGGTGGGTTTGCCCTGTTAGGCAGCTTGCTTTGTAAGTTCAATGCAACCCATGCTTTAAGAGGTATGTAGTAGTGCGGATCAACTTATGTGTAAATAAAATTCCCAATTTAACCTATAACTTGTGTAGTGTTTCATTTGAGGGATGGGTGGGCAAAGGGCTTGAATCCAGTGCTGACAGTCTGTCACTAGACAAGCACTTAGGCCTAACTTCATTTTGAGAATTTTCTGGAGATTTATGGGGATGTACCTAGGAATCGTGGCGTTTGGGGAGGGAAAGGAAATTACTGGGAGTGTAATGTGACTCTGAGACTTTGGTTTCTCCAGAACTGCCATTTCCTCCAGGGGAACTGATCTCTTTATTCTGTAGTCTGGAGATTATAGTCGTAATTCCAGGAATACTCCAAGCCTCACCTAAAAGTTGGTAGCCTGTTGACACGGATCCCAGTGGCCATTGCCTTGCCATGTGGAAAGTCCCTCTCTAGGAGCAGCCAGGGGTTTCAGATTGGAGGGGGAAGGCTGGGTTCAGCTCACCTTTTTGGCCCTTCCCCGGTTGGACAGTATTCAGCCCTCCCTTCCTTTGCTGGCTTCCATCTCCATCTCCTCCTCAACCCCTCTTTTGGCCAATTCTTTGTACCCCTCCCAGCTCCCTAGTCCTCCCCTCATTGGCAGATACCTCCGCCCCTGCCCCCTTGATAGCTGAGGATGCCCAGCCGCAGTTTCGGGTTCAGCTGTGGTTGCTGGCCTGCCCTCAGCCACCTGGGTGTCCTGTTCCTTCCTCGGACCTGCCTCGGATGTTGGCCTCATGGCCTCAGCAGAGCACCACTCTGGCTTTGCCAGGGGCCGAGCCTGGCAGCTCTTGGGAGTGGTTTCAGGCCTGGAGCTGCAGCGGGGGCTCCTCTTCTCTTCAGCCAGCAGGTTACTGCGAGACTCTGGCTCATCTGCTGGCTAGCCCCCTTTCCTGATGGGAGTGCAGGGCTGTTTGACTCACAAGGGGTGGCAGTGGCCTGAATCCCAGTCGGGAGTGGGCAGGACAATAGCCCTACAAGCACACCTTTTCTGACTTCATTCAGTTACACACACACACATCCCATCGTGTCTCAGTACATGTATCCAAGCAATCGCTGTTCTCATTATTACAGATGGGGTTTTGAAAATTATTCTGTCCCCCCACCCTCAAATAATAATGCTGACGTGCATGCATGCACTTACACACTCCAGTATGTTAGATATGTGTCAGCGGGTCCCCTAGAGACTATAAAAAAGCTGGGTTCTGGGACTGTGAAATGGCTAGATTTGGTTTACCTTTTTGCTTCCCAGAATAGCTTTGCAAGTTCTAGTTCAAGGACACTGGGGCCATATTTAGCTCACAAGAATAGACAGAGGGGTAGCTCTGCAACTGGATTGGATAACTACTATTGTTCTCAAATCCTTTTTTGAAAAAGCCTGGATTATATGCCATCCAGCATTTGGAAAGGCCAACTAGATGAGACTCTGGAAGCTTTGTAATGGGAGTTGAGCTCCCAGCTCTTTCTTTGATGTTATTATGAAGAATATGAGGGCTTGATTCTATTCACACCCATAGTGGGAGGGGATCTCCTGTACTGTTCTCCCAACATGAAACAGCCCTGGGGAGTCACTATTTTCTCTGTTGGGGGAAACGCCTCAAGAGCTGTCCACTTTACTGGTAATCTGAAGACTGGCTGCAGGTATATTTGTGCAGGAAACCTCAAGGAAATTCTCCACACATTGCCTTGAGATTATTTGGCTTCAGGGTCCATGTGAGTTTCTGTTTACAACCAGATAGTTAAGGTATACTATGAAGTATACACATAGGGAGGAGTTGCACTGCTTATGAACATATGAAGCTGCCTTATACTGAATCAGACCCTTGGTCCATCAAAGTCAGTATTGTCTACTCAGACTGGCAGCGGCTCTCCAGGGTCTCAAGCTGAGGTTTTTCACACCTACTTGCTTGGACCCTTTTTTAGTTGGAGATGCCAGGGATTGAACCTGGGACCTTCTGCTTCCCAAGCCACCATCCCTCCCCATTACTTATCATTACTGATGTCACAGATGTATCCAAATATTTGCTTGTAAGACTTGATCTTACATGTTCTAGACAATATTCCAAGCAGGAGCTGGAAAAGGAGCTGAATTCAATAAACAGTCATATATTACGCATTGGCTACTGGATTACCTCCTAGAAGGATAAGGTTGCCAGGTTCAGTTTAAGAAATATCTGGGGGCTTTGAGGTTGGAGCTGAGAGACTTTGGGAATGGAGTTGGGACACTTTCCCATTCCCTATAAATAAATAGATAAATTAATAAATAAATGTACAGCAGTGCAGTTCCCCTAAATATAGTCTTCGTTTCCTCCTCCTCTTTTTTGCATTCAAATGGTTCCACGGCAGCTGCGTTTCCCCTAAAATGAAAGTGAACACACAAACACACTCTCTCATAAAGCAGCCAAAATAAACAGTTTGCATGCCCACAATTCTGTGATCTCCCTGGAGAAATGATATAGATAGCTTTACCCACCAGAGTTGCTGAATGTAACAATATGGTGTATTCCAACCAGTTTACAGAGACAAAAGTCTAGGGGATGGAGTTTTCCTCTTGCCCATACTTAAGTTCTAGTTAACTCTTTACTATCCCTTTTACTACACAGCTTCTGAAAGGAATGCAAAATGAACAGAGGGACTGGGCTCGCTGGCTTCCTCCCTCCCTCCCCCCTTTTCTCTCTCAGACTTGTGGACTGGAAAGCCTGTAGAAGGATGATGACTTGATACAATAAACAAGCAGATCAGTCTTCTTAAAAAAAATCATACTTGGATCTCCATGTAAGCCAGGGGGAATGCCCAGAGGCCATTGCACCAAGGGCCCATTCTATATTAAATGGATGTATCTCCTTCAGTCTCTCACCTGTCTAGAAAAACTGTTTGTCATGAGTAGAATACCCCAGGCCTTGCCTGATGACAAGCTGTCATAGCCAAATATGAGGAGCATTCTGCTAAAGGTCTTTGATAAAGAAGCAAGGAGCTGTGAGGGAATGAGGCATCATGAACATTGCCTCTTTTAACACTTAAAGGTTCTTTCAAGAAGGTGACCACTCACAGTGGAATCCTGAGTAGAGTTTTGCCAATTTAAGTCTAATTGATTTCCATTTAGGATTGCTTTGTCAATCACTAGTAAGTAATGGGGCTTATTAAAGGATTAGAAATGTAAACCTTAACAGAACAGGAGAGACATTTTCCCCCTAAGCTATTCCCTTGCAGTATTCTATACTAAAGCCATTTTCTACTCTAGAAAATGTTCAGGATGAGAATTTCTAATTTTGCAAAGAAGAGAGACTATGTCCCTGTCAAGGCAGTTGTGGCCTGAGGACTGACACAAACAAGAGCTGAGATTTCTGGAACATGAAAAAGATGAGATGCTAACTAGGATGGACTGTGATAAAGAGGTAGCAATACTAAAGTACATGACAATTCAGGGAAGTATCAATGGAGGGTGCCAAAGGAATCTTGGTTCGGCAACGAAATGGCAATTTTTCTCCCACTGCATTGTTCATATGTTTAAGCAATAACGACATTCATTGCCTATTTTAATAGATTTGACTTGTTATGCCCAGAGAAAACTGGCAGTATAATAAGATTAAATGTATATCTTGCAGATTAAATGTATATCCCTAAAACCAAGGTCTTGAGTGACAATACAGTGCAAAGACAAGTAATACCTGCTCACTTAAGTAAGATATCTATATCTTAAGTAAGCAAATACTACTTGTCTTTGCACTGTATTGTCAAGACCCTTATTTCAAGGATTTGCAAAGCAAGCTCTCATCAAATTCACAGTACTCACCATTTCCTATCAGAATGCCTTTTGGAATCTCTATGAAAACACCCAGGAGACTTTTAAAAGTTTAATTTATATTTGTATCTGCATTCCATAAGTTTACACTGAAAGGATGCGGTCCTGTGCACACCTGGCAGTCTACCTCAGTTTATATATATTTACAAATTATGGACTAAGTTGAAGCCACCCCATAGTATATTCTCTACCAAGCCTTCTCATCTTTCTAGCCACTTACGGAGGTCTTATGTGCACTTCTCCACCCCACGTCTTCCATGACAGTTCAAACATTATGTGATGCTTCAGCTGCTGAATATCAGGTCTTCATGTTGATAACAGGAAGCCTCTTTTAGCCTATTGTTAAATTGTTAACCCTTCCAGCAATCCTGAGTAGCAAATTCAGTTACTACCACATGCAAAGAAACCATTAAAATAAGGTACCCGAGAACTAGCTTAGAATAGGATGTCAGGTTGAAATCAGAGAGACCCAAGTTCAAGTCCCCATTCAGCTATGAAGTCCACCTGGGGCCTAACCAGGGTCATTGTGAGGATAAAATGGAGGAGGCAAGAACAATATCCATCACCCTGAACTCCTTGGAGAAAGGAGAGATAAAAATGCAAAATACTTTTTCGCTTTACATGGTTTTAGCAATATATTTCCCCCTGTATGCTGCTCTGAAGTGCTTGAAAAGTGGCCTAGGGATTTCACAAAATAACCAATAAAAACAAATTTCTGTTAAGTGACAACCCCTTCCTCAATAAAATTCCAATTCACAAATGGTACACTGGTTGCTAAATATTATGAAGAAGAAGAAGAAGAAGAAGAAGAAGAAGAAGAAGAAGATGATGATATTGGATTTTGTACCCCGCCCTCCACTCCAAAGAGTCTCAGAGTAATAATAATAATAATAATAATAATAATAATAATAATAATAATAATAATAATAATAACTTTTTATTTGTATCCCGCCCTCCCCGCAAGCAGGCTCAGGGCGGCTCACAACACATGAATACAGTATACAATAAAACCATGTGCAGTCAATTATAAATTCATATACAATTCAATATAAAATCATCCTTAAAAACATTAAAATTACATTAGAGTTAAGATTATGGTGCTATAATTAAGATCTTTCATAAATTCCAGTGATTAGAACATAAAACATAGGATGTATCCAACAGGACTTTCTGGCTCGGTTTATGTGAAGGCTGTTTTAAAGAGGTGGGTCTTACAGGCCCTGCGGAATTGATCTAAGCATCGCAGGGCCCGTACCTCCTCCGAGAGTTGGTTCCACAGTAGGGGGGCCGCTACAGAGAAGGCCCGATCTCGGGTGGACTTGTGAGAGTGGTTCACAATCTCCTTTCCCTTCCTCCCCCACAACAGGCACCCTGTGAGGTAGATGAAGATATTGGATTTATATCCCGCCCTCCACTCTGAAGAGTCTCAGAGCGGCTCCCAATCTCCTTCCTCCCCCACAACAGACACCCTGTGAGGTAGATGAAGATATTGGATTTATATCCCGCCCTCCACTCCGAAGAGTCTCAGAGCGGCTCACAATCTCCTTTACCTTCCTCCCCCACAACAGACACCCTGTGAGGTGGGTGGGGCTTTAGAGCAGCTGCCCTTTCAAGGACAACCTCTGCCAGAGCTCTGGCTGACCCAAGGCCATTCCAGCAGCTGCAAGTGGAGGAGTGGGGAATCAAACCCGGTTCTCCCAGATAAGAGTCCGCACACTTAACCACTACACCAAACTTGGCTCTTTATGCATCATAAACCCAAGAGGAAGCATTTTTAATTCCTGTCGAGGAAGATTTAAGTGTGCCCCTAAGGGCCATGGTGGACAATATGTATGACATAAATTGGGTCGGGGCCCTCTGACCTGATGCACAGTCACATGTAGCA
The DNA here is from genome assembly GCF_032191835.1 of Heteronotia binoei. Lineage (NCBI taxonomy): Eukaryota > Metazoa > Chordata > Lepidosauria > Squamata > Gekkonidae > Heteronotia > Heteronotia binoei. The sequence continues at coordinate 20,587,079 of NC_083238.1, read as the reverse complement.
CTGGGGAAATAAAGTTCCCAAGAACACCAGGGACTGATTCGACTCAGGAGCAAGGTGCAGGGTGAGGAAGGGCTTCAGCCTTCCCTAGGGTTGCCAAGTCCAATTCAAGAAATACCTGGGGACTTTGAAGGTGGAGCCGGGAGAAAGGTTGCAACAAACATAATTGAACTCCAAAGGGAGTTCTGGCCATCGCATTTAAAGGGACCGCACACCTTTTAAATGCCTTCCCTCCACTGGAAATAATAAAGGATAGGGGCAGTTTCTTTGGGGGCTCATAGAATTGGACCCCCTGGTCCAATCTTTTTGAAAGTTGGAGGGTATTTTTAGGAGAGGAGTTGGATGCGATGCTGAAAATTTGGTGCCCTTACCTCAAAACCAGGCCACCCCAGAGCCCCAGATACCCACAAATCAATTCTCCATTATGGGAACCAATGGGAATCAGTCTCCATTGGGAATAAAGAGTACCCAGCAGACATCTCCCCCCACACTTCCTGATGACCCTGAAGTGGGGGGAGGGCCTCCAAACCGAAGGATCCCCTGTCCCCACCTAGGGGTTGACAACCCTAGCCTTCCCTCCCACACCATTTTCCCGAGTCAAAATGGCCACGGGGAGCCCTGCTTGTCACACTTCAGGACACTATGTGCTGATACCAGTACTCCTGAAGCCCCACAGTGAGAAAAACAGACCCCTGCTCAAGTGTTCTGGAGTCAAATTGGACCCCAGAGGGCATGGGAATTTAAATTCTCCAACGTTATGTGTGATTGCATGTTGGGTCTAAAGATCCTGAAGACAAATCCCATCACACATTATCTAGTTTGGCCTTGACTCTTCTGCCGTAAATGTATGACTCGGGCAGGATCCTGTCTCTGTTTTTACAGCTGCCTTAGGTTGCTTTCTAACAGGAGTTCTGAGATGGGGGTGCGGTTTGACCCTGCTGCCCACCTCATCTTGAAAATACACATCTAGTGGTGGTGGTGGTGGTGGGGGGGGTGGTTTAAGTGGCAAATATCAGGAAGATTATTCTCCCACCCCCAAGCGTATCACCCATCTGTCTCTCAGTTATTAAGAGCAAAGGATACGTCACTACAATGGCTTGTTTTATTGTCAAATTGGTTCATATAATCATCTCTCCGAGGGGTGTTTTCTTAACTAATTCATACTGGGCCTCACCCAGCAAAGTTCTGTTTGTTTCAGTGAATGTTCTATTACTGCTCCCATTGCAATCAGCAGGAGTCATGAAGACTTTATGGTTTCTGATGAGGTAACTCATCTTTGTGAATGTGAATTTGTGAATGTAAATATAGCAATGTCTTAACATCTAAAGAAAAGTAAAGGGATGGGACAGGTATAAAGACTTAGGCTGATTTCGCACTCACCTTATGCTGCTCTCACATCTGTCTTCTCAGTGCGGCATCCTTACGATTTCTCACTATTTGCGCTAGGGCGGCAGCAGACATCACGATTTTCACGCAGCCAATGGAAACTGGTTTTTAGCGGTTTCTGTTCGCTGTGTGAAAACCGCGATGTTTGCTGCAGCCCTGGCACAAATAGGGGGAAATCGGGAGGACGCCACACTGAGAAGACGGATGCAAAAGCAGCATAAGGGTGAGTGCGAAATCAGTCCCAGTCATCCTCATGAGCAGCAAGTTTAGAACCAGGATAATTAGAGAGATCCATGCAGACTAATCCAAGTTTCTGGCTTGTAGATCTCAACCAGAATGGAGGACAGGGACACACAGTCACCCACCCTAAAGATGGCTGGCAAAGTAATTCGAAGTTAGGAAAGAATGCAGCTCCCATCAGAGGCAGGTTCAGCAGCCTTGCCTACAGAAGCCATTTTGCCTCCTCGAAAGGAGGAAGAGTGGGCAAGGCTTTATGGGAGATGAGAGCGGAGCCTACACGCTCTAACGGCTGGCTCTGTTCCCGCTCCTCAGTTGGTGCCTCGTGTTCGGCCCACCGTCCTGCCCTTGATGCAGTGTGAGCATCGGCTGGTTGCTATTATTTTGTAGGACTGGGTAGGAATTTTTTCACCTCTTCCTGATTGGCTATTGGAAGAGGCGTTTTTTGCCTACCTCACACTGCTTGTAGAAGGGATTGTGGATTTGGCTAGGGTGTGGCTGGTTAAATAGGTCGGTCACTTTATTAGGTTGGCTGGGTTTTTTGCCTAACTTCCGTTATGCAGCTTGGTGAGCACCATTAGCACCCCAGTTTTGGGACATGGGGTCTAGCTAAATCATCCCTGGGCTGTGTGGACTGGTTGAGTGATGAAGCGTACTGCCTTGAGTCTGCCTGGATCGATCCACCCTTTTGCCGTGCGGCTGGGGGTTGGAACTCCAGGGCATGACCTTTGCTATGCCGGCCGGGTACAAGCCATTCATTTGGCTATACCTAGGGGCAGGGTGGCTCACCCGTTATGTGGCAGGGGAGGGCTGTTTCATCCCCTGACCCTGCCATGTGACCTGTTATGTTTATAGCCCTAGTTATTGTATTGATAAATAAAGAAAGTGGCCCTTAATTTACCCAAACCCTCGTGTCCGTCTCTTTCTTCCATCTGTGAGGGCAATTCCCCACATGTCGATCCAGGTCAAGGTTTAAGTACCGGTTTTGTACACTGGCACACACAATTTTTGTACTACTCTTTCCCCATTTCCCTTTTTTTGATTCGGCTCTCAACTAGCGGTTATGGGAGTGGAATTTTTGAGAGAGAAAAGAACACTGGAACAATCAGCTCGGAGCTGAGTTTTCTTTGAAGCCTCTTTTAAAACATTTCATTCTTAATCCCTAAACCAAAGAAACCACAAGTGCCAAAAATTCAGCAGCACTCTTTTGGGTTGAATTAGATAACATGATGAGAAGCAGGCATCGTTCTTGTGGGAATGAATGCATGGAAATACAATTTTGCATAACAATGTCAAAATCATAACTCTGAAAAGAGGCTGCTTCGTTAGAATAAACCTGAAGTGGAGTATTGATGCAGCTATCTTTGAAGACTTCATAGAGGCTTTGGCTATTGTGCCGTGTATAATATCTCTGACAAGATAGGAAAAAAAGGAAGTGTTCCATTAAATACTCAGGCATGCATGCCGGATCCCATAGCTGCTTCTCGGGACTCATGTTTGTTTTAGATAAAGGTCACCAACAAATGGCCCTTAGAGACATCTGATATTAGAAAAAACATAAAGGAGCACTAGCGTGAGGACCTTTGGGAGCACCTTTTTGATAAGAATCCATAAATATGGGATTAGGAAGGGATTTCCCCATATATTAAGGCCAGAGCTATATGTTAAAGCTGCCATGTGGCTGCAGTTCCAAGCAGTAGTTCCACTTTGCCTCCTTTCTATTCTCCTCTAATGTTTAGCATTGAAGAAGAAGAAGAAGATATTGGATTTATATCCCGCCCTCCACTCCGAAGAGTCTCAGAGCGGCTCACAATCTCCTTTACCTTCCGCCCCCACAACAGACACCCTGTGAGGTAGATGAAGATATTGGATTTATATCCCGCCCTCCACTCCGAAGAGTCTCAGAGCGGCTCACAATCTCCTTTACCTTCTTCCCCCACAACAGACACCCTGTGAGGTGGGTGGGGCTAGAGAGGGCTCTCACAGCAGCTGCCCTTTCAAGGACAACCACTGCCAGAGCTATGGCTGCCCCAAGGCCGTGCTAGCAGGTGCAAGTGGAGGAGTGGGGAATCAAACCCGGTTCTCCCAGATAAGAGTCTGAACACTTAACCACTACACCAAACTAGCTCTCCATTGAAACTTGCATGTTGTGTCATCACATTGTAAGTTTCCCCAACCCTGGCTGAGGTCACAGTGGACGGAATGTGGTAGTGCTAGAGAGCATCCTGAAATCCCATCACACATTTTACATTACAAAATGTTAACTGAGGGAAAAATATGTGGAGACACAGGGTTGCCTCTTTCAGCAGCAACCGTGCGTCACTCTTACCATCTAGCTCCAGCCTAAATAGAACAACATTCCCATTTTTCACAGCACTTGCACTTTAATTGAAAAATGTAAGATCCATCATGCCAGTGTTTAAACCACTCGATCTGATATTGTGTTTGTATAGTGAGTTTTTTTTTTAAAAAAAAATCCTACCCATTTTTATTTGCTCGAATACTCCTCCAATACATATTTTTAAACGGCTCTATTTATTATGTGTTTTTTTATTCTTGTTTCTCGGCTACTAGACACCACTATTTGGGATGCTGTTTATCAAGAAACACCATGTGAAAGTTAATAATAACATAATTTAGAGCAATAATTACATTTTTATTCAATAGCTTTGGGAAAACACTGAGTTGAATAATGAGATAAAAATGAGTGTCTTGGTTCTAACAGGACATTAATCAACATATTAACTGTGTAGGCAAACTGATTTGAGGCTGTTATGGCTTAATTTGTCTCAAAATCATTATTTTTAATGTATTGCATAATGCACTTTAATATGTGTTGAAGTGATGCTATGTGTGCATTAGTTTCCCACAGAATAGATTTTACTCTTTATTCTGCTATGAATGATAGCTTTTTATGGCATACAGTATAAAATCGATATTCCTGGAACACTGGCATTTCAGTCAGGTTAAAATAAAGCAAAATTAATCCTAAAACATATTTCTCTAAACCTTGATTCAACCACAGAGGCCACTAGAGTTTTACTACTGTTGTTCATATTTTGCATGCAGAATGGACAAGAGCCCCGACTGGTCGCTAGAAAAATATTCCCTCACCACACAGAAATATTTAAAAGACAGGCAGACAGACAGATGCAAGGGAATTCATTAAGGAGGGAAAGATTCCCTAGGAATTCATAATTGTTCACTTTACCGTTTGCTCAGGTGACAAAAATAGCGAGTGAACTCACAGTACAGGGAAGGACATGTAACAATTTCAAGTCAAGCAAAGGGTTAAAATAGGCAATTCTGGATTCCTAGAGAGGACACCTCAAGATTCTCACCAGAGGTAATGTTGAATGTCAAATCATAAAGGTGGATTATTGATGAGTAAGATTAGCCACAGAGGCAGAGCAAGGATTTGGGGTCCAGAGAAAATGGCATATTGGCCCTACCCTACCAGTTCTTCCACCCGTTTTTTGGATACAAAGCAATACATTGTTGTAAAAATATGCCCATGGTTCTCTGTATCACCAAAACCTTCCCTTTCCTTCCTCCTCTGCTTCACCCACTTTTCTGGGAAGAATAATGGTATGTGGCTCCATTTGCACAATTCTGAATTCAACAGATGCTATCTGCAATGAGTTGTACAAGATTTTTTTTCTTCATTCAATAATTGCATTTTGGCTAGCTTTTTCTATAGGGCACAGTTCCCTAAATATTTCCTCAAAGTAGCACTTTTGTTGCAGGGAGATCAAGCAATGAATATTACAATTTTTTTCCCGTGAAGAAAAAAAGGGAGCAAATTTTCTCTAACGACTGCATTTGGTTAAATATCCCCATCCTGCATTCCCAGCTAATTGTGACATCCAAGACTGATCAGTTGGATAAGAGCCAAAGGCGTGCATTGGATAACACTCATGTCTTCTTTGGCTATAACTGCCAGACTTTCATCCTCATAAACACACCATTTTGTGAACTTGGTAAAGGTTTTAAGTACAATCCAGCCTCAGTTAAAAAGAATACATTGTGTGTGTGTGTGTGTGTGTGTGTGTGTGTAGAGCAGTCAAGTCACAGTCAATTTATGGTGACCCCATTGGGTTTTCAAGGCAAATGATTACACAGAGGTGGTTTGCCATTGTCTTTCTCTGGAAAGTCTTCCTTGGTGGTCCACCTTCAATGCACCGACCCTGCTTAGTTTCCAAGATCGGATGAGATCGGACTATATTATACCATTCCTCATCCCTAGAATATATTAAATGTTTGGAAAGCATCGCATAAGAATCACCCCTAAACCAACATTGCATAGGTCAGCAAGCATGACATTCTAGGTCAGGTGGGTGGCAACCTGGGAAAAGGCCTTCTCAGTCATGGCACTAAAACTCTGGAAATCTCCCCCCTGGAAGACTCAGCAGTCCCCTACTGTTGCTATCTTCCACCAACGGATGAAGATTTTGTCTAGTAATTCCCTCCTTCATGACCAATGGTTTCATCGCTGCTGTTATGTTTTTAAGGTGTGTGTGTGCATGCGCATGCAAAATTCAACTCATGGTGACCCCTCACAAGGTTTCCAAGGCAAGAGAACAACAGAGGAGGTTTGCCAGTATCTGCCGTACTGTCACAGTCCTGGACTTTCTTGGCGGTCTGCCATTTGAATACTAACCAGGGCTGACTCAGATTAGCTTCCGCGATCTGACAAGATTGGGCTAGCCTAGGCCATCCACGTCATGGTTGCATATAAGTCACTATATCCCATTTTGGAACATTCATATGACCCTACCGTAACCTATCTCTCTGAAGAGCAGCCTTAGTCTGAGTCAGATTAAGGTTCCCTCTCACTCAGCACTCTCTACCCTGGCTCAGAGCAGTTCTCCAGGGCTTTTCCAACCTGCTATGTGAGACAATACTTGGGACTGTATCTAGGACCTGGTGCAAGGAAAGCATGTGCACTGGCTCCAAGCAGTGACCCTTCTGTAAGGTGCCACAGTACTCTGCCTTATGTCTTTTTGTAGCTACAGGTCAATATGGCTCTTCTTCTGGAATGTGTCTTCTTTTCCAGAAAGTTGCTTTTCTTTCTTTTTCCCCTCTCCCATCCTCTCCTCCCCCAGCTCAGTGCCGAATGAATGAATGATGTGGAGGCACAATATCCAAATTGGTAAGCACTTAGCAATTTGATACTTAGCAATGCTAATGTCAGATGCCAGACAAACTGGATGTCAAACAAAGACCAGCTTGGCTTAAGCATTCTGTGTAATGTGCCGAGCTGGCTGCAGCTAAGCATTTCAGAAGACAATAGTATAATGTATGCTGGAAAGCTGGTCAGGCCACTTCATGTACAACAAGAAGCAGCAAAGAGAAGTAGTAAGTGATGTTTTTTGATGGGAAAGACAGAGCGGGAAGAAAAGACACACTTAGATCAATGGCAGTGCTTTCCCTCTCTTGCCCTTCCCAGCTTATTAGCTAGAGTGCTGTATTCTGTTGGAAAATACTCTTTTTGATTCCTGTAGAACACACAAATATATACATGACCTCCATGTGAAATGCAAATAAATATGAAAATTAATGTAGCGAGCATGTTTTTCTTTTTTGCAGTCACTACGCAGACGGTGCTACCTTGCAGTTATCAACGGAAATTTAAACAGAAACACTGTGGACATATGGAGAATCACTGATACCTGAAAGAACAGGAAGGTACCTTTAATTGTTATGGAATAAATGACTCAGTGGCCCCAACAGAAGCGGAAATGTTCAGACACTGTTTTGCTTGTAACCCAAGAACACTGGAAAAAAGCAAACAATTTTTTAAAAGTATTTGTAGTCAGTGGGAATAAAAATGGCATCTGAAAGAATCGATACAAGCCAACGTGCAGACGTGGTCTGAAAATCACAGCTCTTCAGATGAGTTAATTCCAGTTAGAACACTGAGTTGACGCCCTTCTCAATTCATTGAAGTCAGTGGGCTTTGATGGGTGTAATTCTGTTCAGAATTGTACAGATAGTCTGCAAGCTTTGTAAATTACTCTTAATTCTTCAGGCACCAGCGAAGAAGGAGGAGGAGAAGGAGAAGAAGATGATTCCCATTTCACTCTGAAAACTGCCATTGAGGATTGGGAGTTTAATGACTGCAAAACCATAGTTAACCATTTTCAAAATCTGCATTTAATGATTAAGATGTGGTGACTCATAGGCCGTTTTCGCACTCACGTTTTACTGGCGCCACGACCCTCCTGACGCCGGCGAATCTGCATGGATTTCGCACCAGAAGCGCCGGCGCACCCAGAAGCGCCGGCTACTTCCGTCGCTAAGCCAGCGCAAACGCAAATCGCAAAGATGCAGGAAAACGTTTGCGCTGGCTTAGCGACGGAAGTAGCCGGCGCTTCTGGGTGCGCCGGCGCTTCTGGTGCGAAATCCATGCAGATTCGCCGGCGTCAGGAGGGTCGTGGCGCCAGTAAAACGTGAGTGCGAAAACACCCATAGTAATGCAGGAAAACTGGCTGACATGTAGGATAGGTCAGTGGTTAAAATGACATCTCTGGACTTCATGTTTACTACAGAGAGTGAGGAATTTACTCATCCAGTTCTGGTGTTAAGCTGCTAGACCCCAGCGAGGAGCTGACCTCTTCTAGGTTATCTATTCTGCTGCCATCAGTCACCTCTCAAGCGAACAGCAATATGACAGCTGGCTGTCAAGCTCTCTGCCAAAAATAAAACCCCCTCCTTTATTTTCAGCTAATGTGAAAGTAGGAAGAAATTTCTTAAAACCTCATTGAGAGATGTTCTCAACAAAGCATGAATTGCCTACTTTTACACTTTGGTAAGCATGAGCCAATGCATGGGGTTGCTTTGCCGTGACAGCTTCACTCATCAGAGCAGAGTCTTGTGCGGGTGCCAGTCTGCAAATGGGCAAGATCAACAACTTCTCCATTTAATACAGGTGCTTTCTCTGTTATGGCCCCCACCTTGTGGAGTGACCTGCCTGAGGAGGTCAGAAAAGCTCTCACTCACCTGGCTTCCTGCAAATGAGGGGAAACTGAATTATTTAAGAAAGCTTTTCTACACAGGCCATTGAGTCAACCTGCACTGAATGTTTCACAAAGTTACCAGATAAATTATTAGAGACTGTGGTCTGTACTATTGTGTATAGCTTGCTGAAGCTAGGATCCTACTATATAATTTTTTGCATCATTTAATGTGCCATGTTAATACTTACGCTTTGCTTCTGTTTTTTAGACTTCTGGTTGGTTCCACAACCCTAATTCCTGTTGCATTGTTCATTGAATGTCCCAGCCTTTTGTTTGTATTGACTCACTCAGTAATCTACCTTAAGTCCAAGTGAGAAAGGTGGACTATATGTAACCTAAATGAAACAAACAAATAAATACATTTTTAGAAAAATCTCTTTTTATTTTAAAGAATAAGGGAAGAGATATGACTGCAAAAGACTACAACATCCGAGCAAAAAAACCCACCAAGTAAGTATAAAGTCACAATCCTCTTTCACTAATCTAAACTTATGTGTATGATGTTAAAGAGATAGGCAAACATTCCTTTACTGGTTCCAGATGAATTTCAGCAACCTCAGGAGAATGCTTCTGTCTCTATGCCCCATTTGTTGGGTCTCTAGGGGCAGCTGGTTAGCCACTGTGTGAAACAGGATGCCAAATTGAATGGATCCCTAGCCTGAGTCTTGAAAGTCAAGTCAAATTTATTTATTGCTGATAGCCAAAGGCCACTGCAATCTTAACACAGAAGAGAAAAAAAAAATTTAAGTATGAAGAACATACAGAATCAGAAAGAGCAAAAACTGAGCAAACCTTAACATTTAGAATTAAAAGAACAATATTCCAGGGGTGGTCAACGGTAGCTCTCCAGACATTTTTTGCCTACAACTCCCATCAGCCCCAATGGCTGGGGCTGATGGGAGTTGTAGGCAAAACACATCTGGAGAGCTACTGTCAACCACCCCTGTTCTACTCCACAAAACAAGTTAAACCACAAGGAGTTTGAGCAATTTACTACATGGTCAGACAGAACTTTAGCTTAAAATTTCTTAGCCTCTGAAGAACACACACACACACACACACAGACACCATGTGAGTTATACAGGGGTCTGTATCAGATCATATGTAAATCATCACTGAGCTCACATTTCAATCCATTAAATCGCATTAAGAAATGTATATCTAGGTTCAGAGGAAAGACAGCAAACCAAAACATAATGTGGGAGATCATTCTCACATTCCACAAAAAAATAAACATTGACCCCGGTTTGATCCAGAGCCTCCTGCATGCTAGACAGAATGGACACTGTGTTAAAGGGAAGTAAGAGCAACAGGAAAGCATAGGAGATTGTGACCGCTTCTGCAAAGAGCATTGCCCTGCAGTCTGCATTCTTAAATAATCGAACTATACAAAAGTTTCTGTACAAAATATCGCGCCCCCAGGAGTAGATCCAAATGTTATGCTTCCTTACCCCACGTTTTCCAAATCCACATTTTCAGTGATTCCCCCCCCCCGCCTTCAAATCTTAACTTGCAGTTTCCAAGTGAAGGATTGTTGTATTCTATTTCCCCACTGCACCTCCATTTTGTGTCCTCAGTGACATGTGTTCACCTGCCTACTGCCCTTCCATTTCTCCCACGTGGTCCTGAAGACATCCACCTTTAAAAAAAAAAAAAAAACCATAATGTTGATCGTGTTGATCGTGTTAATATGTCCATTTCTGTGGACAGTCCCCTAAGTTCCTCTTCTTTCTTTTTCTTTCCATTCCTATCTCTATTCTTTGCAAGGTCCTTAACAGCGTAGGGCCTTTTCATTGGCAAGATTTGATGTTATGCCATCAGCAGTTCTATATGGTAGATATCATAACATACCCTACCCGGCCAGACTGCGTCCATGTAAGTCCGTATCTATTGAAACCATTTCACATATTCTCCTGTATTGTCCTTTTTATCTAAGTATTCGTGGTCGATTTTTGGATCCTATTCTTTCAAATAAGATGGGTCTGGCTGATCCAGATAAGGTCCAGTTTCTTTTGAAAGATGTTACTCCTGACATAACTGTAAATACTGCCTTATTTCTGTACTGGGCCAAAAAAGATTCGTCAAGACAAGGAACAGTCTTGTTGTCCCATTTAACTGTGATCTTATGTAAATGTACTCTAATCCTGATGTCCAGCATTTTAACCTATTTTCTGTTTTTCAACCCATTGTTCTTTTAACGTGTTTTTACATGCCATTAAAGGTTGACTGATGATTTCTTTCCATTCAGAATTCCATAATTTCACTTGTGTTTTGTCGCGGGTAGGTTATGCTTTCATTTATGTGTTGTCGTGGAAATGGTCACAGTGGCGGAGGGGGGGGGGCTTCATTTGCCTGCTTGTCTCTTCTTTCCTCTGCTTCCCCCACCCCAGTGCACACAAACATGCACGTGCATGCTTGCCAATTGGCGAGCAACCCATCAGACTCCAAAGTTGGCCACCAACTCACACTCTGCAAGCTCTAGCATCCAAGTGGCCCCATGGTGGAAGGACTTCAGCTCTGAAGACCAGCATGAAGCTGAAGCCCTCCCACCATGGGGTCGCTTGGATGCTACAGCTTGCAAAGCAGAAGAAGAAGAAGATATTGGATTTATATCCCGCCCTCCACTCCGAAGAGTCTCAGAGCGGCTCACAATCTCCTTTACCTTCCTCCCCCACAACAGACACCCTGTGAGGTAGATGAAGATATTGGATTTATATCCCGCCCTCCACTCCGAAGAGTCTCAGAGCAGCTCACAATCTCCTTTACCTTCTTCCCCCACAACAGACACCCTGTGAGGTAGATGAAGATATTGGATTTATATCCCGCCCTCCACTCCGAAGAGTCTCAGAGCGGCTCACAATCTCCTTTCCCTTCCTCCCCCACAACAGACACCCTGTGAGGTAGATGAAGATATTGGATTTATATCCCGCCCTCCACTCCAAAGAGTCTCAGAGCGGCTCACAATCTACTTTACCTTCCCCCCCCACAACAGACACCCTGTGAGGTAGATGAAGATATTGGATTTATATCCCGCCCTCCACTCCGAAGAGGCTCAGAGCGGCTCACAATCTCCTTTACCTTCCTCCCCCACAACAGACACCCTGTGAGGTGGGTGGGGCTGGAGAGGGCTCTCACAGCAGCTGCCCTTTCAAGGACAACCTCTGCCAGAGCTATGGCTGACCCAAGGCCATTCCAGCAGGTGCAAGTGGAGGAGTGGGGAATCAAACCCGGTTCTCCCAGATAAGAGTCCGCACACTTAACCACTACACCAAACTGGCTCTCTGGTGGCCATAAGATGGTGGCTTACTCTGGAACCTTGAGTCCTGATGGATTGCTCCCCATTCAGCAAGCACACATATGCCTGTATTTGTTCAATAGAGGAAACAGAGGAAAGAAGAGACAAGACACACACATAGAACATGTAGATATGCATCTGTTTGCGCATCTCCATTTCAGTGTTTCTTTTGCCACACCAAACTGGCAGTGTCTAGGTGGCAATTTCTGATGCTGCATTGATATAGCAGTCTATGCGATTCATTCCTAAGCATGTCATTGGTTGATATAATAAGTATTAGGACTGGTTGCACAATGGTTCACTTCTTTCTTCATTCTTGCTTCATCTCAATTATGTGAAATTGGGGGGCAGGGAGCGTGGAAAAACTATTTGAATAGCTCCTAAGGGATATTTACTATTTTCTGTCACACACAAAAAAAAATAGGTCTAAAAGGGAAGATGATAGCAATTTCAATATAACTTAGGTCTGAAGTTTTTATATCTAAACATCCGTAATTGGATGATTAGGAAATTTCCTTAGGACAAAGCGAGATTAGGCACCCAGGAAGAACAAAGTGGAAGCCATGTTGGGCGGAATGGTTTTAACTAGTCTCCCAATCATTTCTGTTTCCCAACATCAATACTGTGGTTAGCAAAAATTCCGAAAATGGAAATCTTGATAATTATGGGGAAAGTGAAATAAAAATAGAGCATTGTCTCTAGTCCAATAATAAGGTGGCTATTTAACAGTGGCACACATGAATGAATCCAAATCAGAAGGAATTCCTCCCTCTTTATCCCTAGTGAGATAAACATGGTTTGTCACATTGAGAGAATATGCTGGAGCATAGGAATAATCAGAACACATTGTTGGCTCCAATTTTCCATCATTTCATTTTTTTTCAATATCAAACAAAAGTAACGGCAGCCACACAATTTAGTCACAGGTAGAAGGAGAATTAGCCGCATAATACAAGCCGCTTTGGGGGAGCAAGAGACAAACGGGGAGCGCTGCTTGCATTAAATCGTATTGTTCACCTTGCGTACCAATGCTATAGAAATCACTTTGATTTTCATTGTCGCATGCTTTGCATGTTGCTTGTATTAAGCAAATATGCAAGCTTGTCTCCCCTGTTTTTCCCCCCCTGTCGCTGATCCACGCGGCCTTCTGAAAGAAATCTGAACTCACCCGGACAAAGACTGATGCTTCATCCGTCTGACATGTCACGCCAACAAATGGTGTTTTGTGCACTCTGTCAGTGTCTTAATCAGAGTGTCACCCCAGCCCCACAGTACCTTCCCTACGCTGAAAGCTCTTCCAGTACTTAATCCTTCAACTTGTATATGTTGTACAGACATTCAGATGAAGCCTGATAATACCCATGATTTACATGTTTTCTGTCATCCCTCAGATTTGTCACACATCATAGAATTGCCCACCCTCCCACACTGTCATTCTCTTTTTTATTCAAAGTCTGTAAGGAAAAACTCATGTCGTACTTTCGAGGTTTGTTCTGGGCTTCTTTTTGTGGTTGCTGCTTCTGGATGGGTAGCCACGTGAGTATACAGAAACGAAATAAAACAGGGGTCTAGTGACACCTTAGGGACTAAGCACATTTATTCCAGGATGTTTGTGAGGCAGAACTCACTTCATCAGATGCAAGTTTTTTGTTGCTGTCTATCAAGTAAAACTCCTTAACTAATCACTTTGGCCTTTAAGGTGGGCTACTGCTTCAAGTTGGGCATGGCAGTGATTTGAAAAGCACAAATATAAAGAAATAATGTGGAATACCCCAGAAAGGGGCATGGCCTCACACCTCTGTAATATTGTTGATATCCTTCCCCTCCTTGTCAGTTACTAATACGGATGCTGTAGAAGTCTACCAGGCATAAGATACCAGCTTACTAGGCATAAATGTTTCAGGCTCTGAATGTTGTAACGGAAATTCAGGGTGTGATCCCGCAAAGGGATAGCTGTTCAGTCAAGAATTTTAGCCTACTCTGCTCTCATTCTGATTTCTAACGTGAAGGGATATATGTTTAACTTGAGGAAACCTTCAAAGCATAGAAGTGCCCACCTGGCAGCCTAAAGTGGTACAAGACAAGAAGAATGATCTCAGCTGATATTTCTAAACATGCAGCTCAGCTCTGATTGAGTTGCAGCTACCAGAGAGCACTGTTGTGTTAACCAGGATTTTTTTTTTTTAAAAAATGTGTGGAACTAATGCCATTATCCTGCTCAGATGTGGACCTCACAATATATAGATAGTGGATTATTCCCAATCTGGACAATTCAAAAGCAGCACTCGCAGAGCTGTATAGCCATTTCATATGCAAATCCATTCCTAACCGCATTTCTCACAATAATATTCTATTTATATTAGTTATATGAGGTCTCTTCCCACCTGGCTGTAATAAAAAAAAAGGGGGGGGGGGAGATCTCTGTAGAGAAAATTCCACCCCTAAAGCATTAGTAAGAGTTTTATATATTAAAAACACCCCTAAACTCCTGATTCCAAAGAAAACTACAGCCCAAATAATTTGTGCTCCTGAAGGTCAATAAGCGCATTTGCACAAAAGACATATATAGCTATAGGGAACTACCTCTTCTTTAGCATAATAAGAGTTTGCATATTGCTGTCAGGAGGAATTTGCACAAGGACATATTCTCTGGCAGGTAATAGTAAGCAAATTCCTTAGGATCAAAAGGGGAATCAAATGAAAATAATGTTTAGGGGAACAAAGCAGCTAGGGAAGTCGTTGAGAGGGTAGCTGTGTTTGTGCCAATGATAGACTTAGCACCATGGACTATGGAACCTGTTAAGCAATCGGATGTACCTGCTGATTAATTGGATTCCTTCTCTTGCTAGACAGATTGCTAGAGCCACAGAGTGTAGAACTATGTAGTCTCCCACTGTAGCGGTGCACCATTCCCTGATATTAAAAATTCCCTCAATATGATCAAGTAGTGAAATGCTTATCATGACAATGAGGTGTGGCAGACAGACCCTTTCCTTATCCAGCACTCCATCTATCAAGTCATTTACTGTTCCTGGAAGGTGGAAGACTGCTATACAGGACACAGCCCCTACTCACATCAAAAGGTGATCCAGATGATGTGCTGCAGGAAGAGGGATTTCTCCCATTTCTCTGACCCCGGAAGGAGCATCTAGCTATAGAGATACATCACACCAAGTTTCCAACAGTCACTTGGTCACAGGGTGTATCAAAGAGTTAGAATTCTGGGAACGTCACAAGATTGATGAGAGAAGTTGGGTAGTGTGATTCTGGGTGGGAGGTATGGATTGAAGCCAAGGAAGTGGGGAATGAGGTCAAAAAGGGGTAACAAGACAGGGAACATATGTCACAAAATGGCTATTTTTATAAGAAGCAACTCAGTACAGGGATGATTCATGTTAAAAGGCCACTAGGTTGAGCACAATGGTTTCCAATCCAATACAAAAGAGTAACCATCAGGCCAATTGTCCATCTAGACCAGCACCTTGTTTCTAACAACAGTGAATGAAATGTCACTGAGAAGCCCACAAAAAAGATCCACAAACAACAACCCTCACTTGCTGACTATTCAATGTCTGACTATCTAATATCTATGACTACCAGTGACTATCCAATATCTGTCAATTCAGGCCTTGTGCCTTGAACCTAGAGTTCTCATTCAGCTATTACTGCTAATAGCCAATGATAGATATGTCTTGCAGAAATCTGTTCCTCCCCGTTTTAAATCCACCAAAACCTTCACTATATTCAGTGACTGTTAACTTCCACAAGTTCATTTACCTGTTGAACTGTCTCAAATCTCTGCCAATCAGTTCCACAGGATGACACCAAGTTCTGGTTTAATGGGAGAAGTTCAGAATTATATGATAGAAATCACTGAGAACCTAATTAACACAACTATTCAGTCTACCTGGTTATCTACACTATACTTTGGTCCTGGATTCTGTCTCTTGGGATCAAGAGTATGACTAAAAGATGCGACACATGGACTGGGTTTTATAGACAAAATAATACAGGTGGGGAAAGCAAAGGTCTTTTATAGCAAGGGGCAGCCCTGTTATCAGAAAGGTTACTTGGCAGCCCCTTCTGAGAGCCAGTGTGTGTAGTGGTTAGAGAGTCAAAATTTGAGAGACCCAGGATCAAACAACTGCTCTTTCGTGGAAGCTTTCTGGTAACCTTGAGTCTATCACACCCTCTTAGTCTAAACTGCTTCACAGGGTTGTTGTGAGGATAAAATGGAGTAGAGGAGAACTATGTAAGCCACTTTAGGTCTTCATTGATTAGAAATATGGAGTGTAAATGTAGTAAATAAAATAAGCCATTTTGGGTCCTGATTAGTGAGGAAAACAATGTTCCCTCTAAGCTGCAGAGTCTTGTGAGCAAAAATTCTACTTGTGAGCTACTGGCATTAAAGTTGTGAGCTACTGCATAAATTAGTGTGCTCTGGGGTCATCCTTCCTGAGCTAAGACAAAAATGTGTGAGATGGAGGGTAAAAATCTGTGAGCTAGCTCACGTTAACTCAGCTTAGAGGGAACACTGGTTATAAATAAATATTAAAATAAGCAGCCCTGTTTTAAACCAAAGAGATCAGACTGTACGGGTAGACCACCAAAGCACCTAGAATATATTGTAACAAACACTGGGGGAGGGGGGGAATCATCCTAAGTGCTATATGCAAAGCAGCTGTTTTCTTCTGTTAACACAGAAATAATTCTTATTTGCCATTGTTATATTCTCTGATATATGAACCTATGAAGCTGCCTTATACTGAATCAGACCCTTGGTCCATCAAAGTCAGTATTGTCTTCTCAGACTGGCAGTGGCTCTCCAGGGTCTCAAGCTGAGGTTATTCACACCTATTTGCCTGGACCCTTTTTTGGAGATGCCAGGGATTGAACCTGGGACCTTCTGCTTCCCAAGCAGATGCTCTGCCACTGAGCCACCATTCCTCCCCTATCATTTCTATTTCTGATGGAAAGAGGCCTGATCATTTCTATTTCTGATGGAAAGAGGCTGTGCAAGTTCTGTGTACTTTTATGTATCCACAGAAGTAATATATATATATATATTGAAGAAAACAGAATTATCATCTATGATAATCCTGTTTTCTTTAACATATACTGATTCTATGGATAGAAGCAGAAAGGGATATGTAGTTAAAACACATGGACACACCATTCTGTTGGAAGAATGACTGAGTTAATTTTGAACATTAATCACATTTTTTTTCCTAAAGCAATTTGTACCATTATTTGATAGCAAGATTGCAAGATGCGGGGGGGGGGGGGGGACCTTATTTCAAGTCTGCTTTACTGTACTGTGCGCAAAATTAAAACAGAGAGAACTTCCACTGTACCAAGTTATATCTGGATTGTATGTAGATTTCCTTCTGCTGATACACATTTGTCTTGCTTTTCCGTAAAATGATACATTTTTTTTTAGATTCAGATGCATAAAAGAAGAAAAGGAAACCTCCTTTCTTTTTTTATCCTAGAGGAGTGAAAACAAATTATGTGTCTTATCCCCCCCCACCCACCCATTTTCACACTTTGAAAGCTTCACCCTGTGCCTTAACATCAGTATCAAGGGTATGTGTGTGTTTGGAGGGGGTGACTCGGTGGCTTTTCAGAACTGCCAGTGAAGGGAAAGTAGATAATATTCCAGCTGATGCACAGGGACAAATGGAAATGTACAGTACCTTCAGTAAAGGAAAAAAATCTTTACAAGAGAGCTAGGTGGCTTATGAAATGTGTTACAAACCAAAAAGCATCAGAAGACAAAGACCCCATTCCAAGCCTATGTTCACCGTTTTAAAAAGTAAAGCAGAGAACGTGCCAAGGCATTAAAATGTAATGTAATTGAAACACGAACTCTTTAACTTTGTTTCTGCATGGAGGCTCCTTCATTACAATTGACAGGGGAGCAAATATATTGCCAATAATTGTATTGCTTCCGCTAGTTTGGGAATAAATAGTAAATATAATATAACTGCCAGCTCCTATCTTCTGCCCAAAGGCTGATTACCACATGACCGTTTCAGCACACCCTGTTCTCACAACCGCATGGCATGGTCGTTTTGAATCTGATCTGGATTCAGTAACAAAAATGGGGAAACGCTTGTCCGAAGAGTCTAACATTGCCCGACTCTCAATGTGCTCTGTGAGTGAAAATACTATGACAGGGTGCTAAAATTGAAGTTTTCTGATGACTTTCCCACAAATTGGGCAGATAAATACTGTTCTCAGCTGAAAGGGGGCTGTGCTGGCTTTGAAGAAAATCTCAAGGCTAATAGGATTATGTGGAGGTGCTCTCTGATTTCCTGATAAAATAATTTGAGGATAAACGTCACCACAGATTCAGGGTCCTGAGGAGCTCAGAAGAATGTTGGGCAAATCATTGTTTTCAATAAATAAATAAGGTTCACCACTGTGGTTGCTAGCCCTCCTGCCGGGAATCCACTGCCCCTGCATCTCTCTTTTTTTAAAAAAAAAATGCTATCAGGCTGACAAGCATAATTTCACTTCCAAAGAAAATCCAGAAGGGACATCATTACTCTCTAGGCATCACTGGAAACTCTATGATTCAACCAGAATAAGCTATAATAAAATGGCTGAGAGTTATTGGCCCTAACCTTTTGTACCATACATAGACAATGTGTTTAGGTTTCCAGATGGTGCATTTCAGCGGACTAGAACATCCAAAGAACCACAAACAGAATTTTCATGTTACTTCAGATCACCTGAAATGCGGTGCTTTTAATGGGGTGGGTCCATCCACAAGACATCAAATGAGAGCCAGTTTGGTGTAGTGGTTAAGTGTGCGGACTCTTATCTGGGAGAACCGGGTTTGATTCCCCACTCCTCCACCTGCACCTGCTAGCATGGCCTTGGGTCGGCCATAGCTCTGGCAGAGGTTGTCCTTGAAAGGGCAGCTGCTGTGAGAGCCCTCTCCAGCCCCACCCACCTCACAGGGTGTCTGTTGTGGGGGAGGAAGGTAAAGGAGATTGTGAGCCGCTCTGAGACTCTTTGGAGTGGAGGGCGGGATATAAATCCAATATCTTCTTCTTCTTCTTCTTCTTCTTCTTCTTCTTCTTCTTCTTCTTCTTCTTCTTCTTCTATATGACCTAGACATTAAACATTTAAATTATTATGAACAGATTTGTGATTACATAGAAATGACTTAGAATTGTCTGGAATGAGATCCTACAAGCTGCCCCTTAGAGGGTTGTTCCAGCAATATGTATATCTCCATGTGGATCCATCTCCATTTCTCCTTACTAGCTAAGTCAAACGGGTCTGTGGAGGTCCTGAACAGGTGCCTGTAGAAGTTAATGGGACAGATGAGGGCCAATAAACTGAGGGTCAGTTCTGACAAGACTAGGGTGCTATTGGTCAATGGAGAAGTTGCTTGGAGACTGTGGAGGTAGGCTGTCCTGAAGTGGGTTGCACTCCCCTGGCCCCTGAAGGAGCAGGTGTATACATTGGGGGTGCTGCTGGATCCCAAAATATGGTTGAAGGCTTAGGTCTCCCCTGTGGCACCAGGCTATGACCATTCTTTGAAAAGCATGATCTGGCCACATTGATCCAAGCTCTGAGCACAGCCTAGTTAGAGTAATATAATGCACTATATGTGGGGCTGCCTTTGAAAATGGTTCCAAAAGTTCAATTGGTCCAAAATGCAGCAGCCAGGCAGCTACTCTTAGTGGTTGTTTACAGGGATCATATCACCCTAGTACTGAAAGATCTTCACAGTTTACCCATCAGTTTCTGGGAACAATTCAAAGTGCTAGTTCTTACCTTTAAGGCCTAAATGGGACCAGGTCACATGAAGGACTATCTCATCTCACACTGTCAAGCCCACCAGTAAGATCTGCCTCTTAGACCCTGTTCTCTGTGTATCCCCCCTGCCTCCAGATGGGGGGGGGGGAGGTGGCAAAAAGAGAATAAGCATTTTCTGTTGTGGCACCTCCTCCTTGGAATACCATCTCCTTTAAGCAGGGGAAAGGAAAGATTAGGGAAAATTGGGTGGGGGTGCTGCAGATTCTATAGGGGGTGCCATCCCTGTGCCTCTCTGCTGGCTACAGCCCTGCTTTTGAGGCTTGCCTGGTGCCTACTTTCTTTCTTTCCGATGCCAGACCAAAACACATCTTTTTATGCATGCTTTTCATATGACCTTTTTATTGGCCTGTTTTTGTTTAATAGTTAAGGGTTTTTTTTTAATGCTGAACATGTCCAAATGCTTGTTTTTAATACTGTGGTGATTTTAATTGTAAGCTGTCTCAAGCAGAACTCTGAAGAGGCAGCATAGAAATAGCCTAAATAAATAAATAATCCCTCTTTAGATTTATTGTAACTGCTCTATGTCTTTAGTAGCTTTCCTTGCAGGGGAGTTGAAACATGTAATCAGAATTTTTGGCAAGGATGGGGGGGGGGCATTGTTGAAGAAGAAAAAATCTATATATTTGCTTCATACAACATCTGCTAAGTGGAATGGAAGAAATGCACTCCCTCTCTTAAATGAGCGTGGCAAACAATTGCAATTTATCCTACTAAAACCTCAGCACACCATTTGGGATAGTGATGTCTGGAAGTAAAATGTCTCCTAGTTATTCCTGCCATGGGGAACGAAAAGACCCATGCTGTCCCGAATTGAAGCCAAGCATTTGTTACAGACAGTGCCAAAATACAAGCTGATGACTGCAAACTTCATCTTCACTGAAAGGTCATCCAAAGAATCCAGTGGCCAGCACAAGAGCATATCAAAAAGATCTAATCTCTGAAGTGAAAATAATACGTTATAAGGAAAGGACTCTCTCTCTGCTGACAATATGGAGGGAACACATGAATATCTCTTTTCTTCTTTTCTTTTCCTCTGTGTGTGTTTTTTACCAAACTTTCTGCTTTCATCGTGATTCTAGGGGCTTGGCTGAAAAATCATTCTCTTGCCATTTTCACACGGCAATTTGCAAATGATGAGATATTCTTTGTGAGCATCACTGAGTTTTCTTCTGTGTACCTGTTTTTTTTATAAATGAAATCAACTCCGCACACTTACTCTCCACTTGATTCACTGCAGCAAAGCAAGGAGAGCAAGCTGCGTATCAGTGGAGCATCACTTTCCTTATTCTGCATATTTGTGAGTCCATACGCACAGAATATTTCATATATATATATATGTATATATGTATGTATGTATTTAATTTACAATAATCTATCTCAATTTTTATACTGTTCAGCTTCCTTTCTGTTGTACCAGCCAAACTGCAAGGTGGTGCTGGTGAGAGGAGATCCTTCAGATTCTTGGAAGAAGTAAACATTCGTACACTGTTTAGCCAAAAGAGGGCAATGTTGCCGTTCCAAATTTCACCACAAGCCATAGTTGTGTTTCCTTCCAAGCGGGTAAGTAATAGCTCCTGTCTCTTTCTCTCGCTATGTACAAGTTTTCACTTGTCTCCGTATTCTGTAGTTAATCAGGACTTTGTAACTATCTGTCCTGCCTATTAACTGCACCAACTTCTAAATTGTTTAAAGGTTAACACATTTCACTCCATGCATGAGTGGCACACATAAGCAGGGAATGCTTTGCTCGTGAAGATTTTTCTTTTGTAGCAGCCAGAGGCTAGCGAGAGTAAAAACATCCACAAAATGGTTGCAGACTCCTCAGACAGCATCCGCTTCTCTCGACATTCAATGGCACCATCGTTCAAGAAGTCTTTGGAAATACGTTTCTTTCCTTTTCAAATTACAACACACCGATGTTCCATGTAAATTTTAAAAAGAAACCCCATTCAAATCCTGCTAACTCATAGCCAGATCTTGTGTGTGTGTTTGTGTGTGTTTTTAAAAAACCCTGTACTTTTTGAACAACAGAAGTCTGATTGCATAACCGTCAGATTGTACTGTTCAGCCTGCTGTTTTCTGTACCTCAAGATGAAGAGTGTTGGGTACCACAGTTCCATGGCAGACCCTTTTCTCCTTGTGGTATAAATTTTAAAAAGTGTTTACGGAAAGGATAAAAACTAATGTAATTGATACATAGGAAGCAAATAAACTGTAGTAAAAGTAGCAAATGATAACACTAATTTGCTCATCCTTTCCCCCCTTTGTTTACGAACTGTCATGATTTCCCTAACTTATCATCAAACTACTTCCTTGTATCCTTAAAAAACACTGATAACTTGCTCATCAGTTGAGAAATGGGCTCAGCACAGCTGATTTGATTGTACATACAAAAATAGTAAAGGTTGCTGTCTCACTATATGTATATATATTCTTAGGGTTTGTAGAATCTTTCGGGCTCAAGTGCCGTGTTCTACTGGAGAAAGTTTTCCTTCCAGACATTTCGTTCTCAGCTGCGGAGAACATCCTCAGTGGCGTTGCAGCCGGAGCAGGCGCTCTGACCTTCTTGGCTGCTGCGCATTGCCCACTCAATGCACAGCAGCCAAGAAGGTCAGAGCGCCTGCTCCGGCTGCAACGCCACTGAGGATGTTCTCCGCAGCTGAGAACGAAACGTCTGGAAGGAAAACTTTCTCCAGTAGAACACGGCACTTGAGCCCGAAAGATTCTACAAACCCTAATGATGTTACCAGCCGTGAAAACCTGAAATCTTTGATATATATATTCTATTCTTTAACAAACACAAGAGACTTATCAGGTGGTCTAGAGTACCAAAGTTTCCTGGTACAGCTGCAACATTATCCACAGAAGTAACAGGTAGCTCTTATGCCGTTTACAGACTACACTGAGGCTCAGCAAGAAGGCAGTGGCTTGCAATCTGGCCCCATTGGTTAGTTGGTTGGCTCTTTCTTATAGTTCACGACACAAGCACTGGCAGACAACTCCATACAAAGGTATGTTGGCACTGGCCCCTCTTCCTCCTCCTCAGCTTGCTTAATGAGACCCTGCCTCTCGCTGTTAGTGAGGACTACCAATAAGGAAGTTGGCAGGTCGAGCTTAATATCTAGCACTGGTCTGGAACTATCAATTGCGCTCAGAAAAAAATGGGAGTTTTTAAACAGGAATTGGGGGGGGGGGTAACGATAATGCTTCCACTCTTTCTATAGCATTTCCCTAACAAACGCTCCCCTTGGTCACAAGGTTCTAATCCTGTATCATACCTAAAACGACTTTGCTTCAGGTCAAATATTAAGTAAAATTTGTTACCTGGGTCTTCTTTACTGACTTCTATATTGCGAAGGGAAAAAAAAAATATATCAACAGCATGTTTACCAGAATTGTGATTTCCAGTATTACCCACAGGGACATAAATATAAGGCCATGTTGTATTGAACAAATATATCTGTTACAGATCTGTGCAGAAAATGATATACACTGTCACATTTTTAACTTTGACCTCTGAGCCTTGAGGCTATGTTCAGAATCCACAGAAAATAGCATTGATTTTTTTTTTTAAAAAAAAATTGATATACCAGGTGAGCCTGGAGTCCCATCCCCCCCCCCCTCTTCCTATGTCCTGCACAAGGTGACTAAAGGGTTCTTGTATCACCCACCATACAACACATTTATATACTGTCGTTAAAGTAGTAACTCTTCTGGGGAAGAATATATTGAAGTAGGAATGCCGCCTCTAAAACAGTTTGTGATTTCCCTTCAGCTCCAATATCAAAGGCAATGTGAAATCCACTTATTTGAAACTTGTGTATTTAGGACTGAGACATATTTCTATAATATTTCATGATCTGTATTTAACTAGTCCTGAATGACTTTAACAGAATCTTCTGGTCTAGGAATACCTCTAAAACCCACAGGATAGGAAACTCTATGCCTTTTAGATGGCAAATCTTGGGAAATCTTATTTGACATTCACTTAACTGGCTACGAACTCTGCATTTCATTTTTTTTTCCCCTCCCCAAACCTTGCCTCTCAAGCTATCCATCTCATTTCTGCTTCCTTCTGTAACAATTGTCAGTAAATGTACAGGAGAAACTCTGTTATTAAAAGAATAATAATCATATTGCAGGTTTCTGAAGCCAAAATTATATTTTTCTTTCTCAAATATTCATTAAAAAAGTATAGACTGTATTTTATTGAAGAGGAGGTCTTTAATGAATGGTATTCTTGTTTGCGTACATGAAGCCGCTTCCAGTGCAATTCTCTGACAGTAATTGTGGTCTGAATGCAGGCCGCACAATAACCGAGTGCGCTTAATGGCTACCCTGTGGATTGAGTGCTCCAATTTTGTTATTATCGGACTACTTTTTTAAAATGCAGAAATTAGCCAGGCCAGTAAAGAGTTAATTATGTTCCTGTGGCAGGAAACTCTCCAAGATTGTTAATTGAGAGGAATTCTTTGTCTTTAATGCAAAGCAGAAATTTCAAAGGCTCTGGCAGATGATATCATGTACACAGTAACTGAGAAGAACCTTTTTTACAAAAGATATGAGAGGAAGGGAAACCCTCCTTGTAGGCATGCTCATGACATCAAAGACATCTGGAATAAATACTGTGGCATCGATTTATCTCCCTGATGTTGAAGGGAAAAGCAGAGGCCAAAATAGTTGACTCACAAGCCTTCCCTTTCTCTCTCCCACGCCTAGCCTTTAACACTCTCAGATTCCAGCTGATGCAAACATACTGATTAGAGACACAAAAATGGGGGATGTTTCATGTCTGACTTGCTTCAGCACCTGATAGATAGAAATGAATTTGTTTACAGATTTAGCTGAACATATATATAGCCCAATCTTTTAGCTTCTGGCTCAGGATATTTTAAAATTTCTATACATTTCTCTCACCTTGCGCCCCGCCCCCCCCCCCCCGGCCGCAATCAGACCCAATCAGAGGAGAGCCGTATCTTGAATTCTATCCCTCAGAAGTGGAGTTGCCACTGTTGAAACTCAAGAATACAGGGCACTCCTTTTGACACCCCTACACACAATCAGTCATGTTAAAACCAGCCCAATCTGATGAATTCAATAAGAATTGTGTGAGCATACTAAGAACTGCCCTGATCTGGACAGCCTAGGCTAGCCCGATCTCATGAGATCTTGCATCTAAAGAGTCGGCCCCACTTAGTCCAGGGTCACCACACAGAGACAGACGATTGCAAACTACCTCTGAATAATGTTCCTTGCCTTTCCTAGACTACGGGGTTGCCACAAGGCTGAGATTTGATGGCGCTTTCCGCCGCTATTAAGAATTAATTTGTATTAAACTGAGTTAGTAAAAAAAAAAATCAGAAGAACTTCCAGAATTTAAGCTAATGTGGGCCCAGAACAAGCCAGCTCATGGGAGGGGGAGTTTGGAGCAGAAACCACACTTTCTTGGTGAGTTTTCTCCTACAAGTTCAGTCTCCCCATTGTCTGACCTGAAGTAGCCTGGGCAGGGATGCTCAGACCAGAAAGCAAGCAGGATACAATTTCTTTGCTTAACTTCCTCCTCTCCACAGCCACCTGCAGCAGCTTGGAGTAGAAAGGGCATTGGTCACTTGTGCTTTTCCCAAGCTTATCACAGTGGGAAGCCCAGGAGGGGAAAATGGGATATCATCTTCTGGCGAGTCCCTTGCAAGTCCCCTTCTTGTACCTTTATAACCATCAACTAATACAGTTGCAATTACCTGCGATACACTACAAACTAGTTGCAAGAATACTTAAGAATACTTGACATTGCATGAAAGTTGTCAGGTCCCTCCGGGCCACTGGTGGGAGATAGGGGGAGGGGAAGGTTGCAATATCCAGATTGGGAAACTCCGGGAGATTTGGAGATGGAGAACCAAGACCTCAGTGGGGTACAATGCCACAGAGTCCATCCTCCAAAGCATCCATTTGTAGAGCCAGTTTGGTGTAGTGGTTAAGTATGTGGACTCTTATCTGGGAGAACTGGGTTGGATTTCCCACTCCTCCACATGAACCTGCTAGAATGGCCTTCGGTCAGCCATAGCTCTCGCAAGAGTTGTCCTTGAAAGGGCAGCTTTTACAAGAGCTCTCTCAGCCCCACCTCCCTCATAGGGTGTCTGTTGGGGGGGGGGGGAGGAAGATAAAGGAGATTGTGAGCCACTCTGAGATTTGGAGTGGAGGGCAGAATATAAATCCAATGTCGTCTTCTTCATGGGAATTGATCTCTGTAGTCCAAAGATAAGATGTAATTCCAGGAGATCCACAGATCCCACCTGGAGGCTGGCATCCCTAGATAATGACCAGTACATTGCACACCCAACCCATACACTTAACCTCTTAAGGTTAGCCATTTATCATAACTACAGTAAGTCAGCATGATAGCTATAGACACATAGTCAGTAAAGTACATGCAAATTTCCCATATATATCCATTAAACCCTTAGCTAGCGCTTCCCTTTCTCTTTCCAGAGCCAGTTTGGTGTAGTGGTTAAGTGTGCGGACTCTTATCTGGGAGAACCAGGTTTGATTCCCCACTCCTCCACTTGCACCTGCTGGAATGGCCTTGGATCAGCCATAGCCCTGGCAGAGGGGCAGCTGCTGTGAGAGCCCTCTCCAGCCCCACCCACCTCACAGGGTGTCTGTTGTGGGGGAGGAAGGTAAGGGAGATTGTGAGCCACTCTGAGACTCTTCGGAGTGGAGGGCGGGATATAAATCCAATATCTTTATCTTTATCTTCATTACACAACAGAGCAAAATCATCAATCCACAAGATACCTGGTTTTGTCTTTCAAAGCACATTCAGCAACTGGTTGTATGGTTGCCAGCAGGCCTGACGAAAAATGCCCCATTCCTTTAATAAAGGTTTAAGGAGATGTTATTTACCAGTTGGTGTTATTTACCTCCATGCCATGAAAAGCTTTAGCTGCCTATTTCCACACATTAAGCCTCTACTAAAGGGACAGGACTTTTTTTCTCCAGGCCTACTGGCAATCCTAATAAACAAGAAAGAAGTCATTTCTGGCAATGCAAAAAGAGGATCTTCTTGAAGCTCAGAGAAGTAATATCAGTCTCATCTCATATTATTTCCTTTGGATCCATTTTCACGATGCTTGGATGAATAATATTGATCATCAGGAAAACGTTATGTGTAATGCACTAAACCTCAATTACAAGTACTAAATGTGTGGTTCCTTTTTCTATAAGAACAATGAGTAGGTTAATGCGTCCCACTTGAGACTAGAAGGAGATTAAAGATGTAGGCTTTTGCTTGTCCACAAGAGCAGCATTCCATCCAAATTGTTCCAGATTAGCAACAGAAGGATGCTTGATTGACTCTGATGCAAAGAAAACTTTATGTATAACTGGAATGACTGAGGGGAATTTACGGATCCTTCATAAACTTTGAATATGTGGATCCCTCATGACCTTAATTACTATACACACATATTTGCAGCACTGAGTAAAGATCACTGCAAAATAAAGAATCTACGAGAAAATAAATGCATAAGGCTGAGATGTCCAACAAGAACACTTATCAAAGAAAAAACAGTTTACTGCACAAAAGTGCTTAAAAGAATAGTCTTTGTGAGAGTAATACCCATAATTCCAGAACATCGTAGTCACCCATCTGGTTGCCAGGGTGCCTGGAGACCAACTCACACACATCTACCAGGAGAACATGGGTTTTGTCTACCAAACTGGAAGGGACTTATGAGTACTAACAGCCACAACATTGCAGCAGCACTCCGTGTCTCTGGAAGAGTGCTAACCAGGAGGACAGATGGTTTACAGTCACTCTATGCGATCCCCATCTTGGCCATAGCAGTGGAAGAAGGTGCGCCGCCAGGAACTGTCCAGGCAAGCGGTTTCCAGCCTCGACCATAGAATCCATCTTGGGAGGCTAACACCACCAGCAGCTATCTTCCTGCAGTGCCAGACTCCATAACAGCGAAGCGGGAGGCTCACGTACTCAACAGATGTCACCTATGCATAAAGCCATCAAGCTTATCTTAGGCGTGGATCCTGTCAGACCGCCTAAGCCTTTGTCCAACGGAACTCAGGACAAAGACTGGTGCCAATAGAAGATCGAAGAGGAGGAAGAACATCTTCACCCAGAGCCAAGTTTCTTTATATACACCGGGTGTTACCTAGGTAGCAATTTGGCCATCTATTGTCACCTTTTTAGATAAGTCTGATAGACTTAAGTACCCCCCACCTTAACAATTTTTCCCATTCTTTCCCTTAACAGTCATCCTGGAGCCTCCCCCTTGGCCCATTGCTACCTGGAAGTCCAATCAGGTAACTAAGGCCAAGTCTGCTCATTGGCTAGCTATGAGCATACAATCAGGGACTGCCAATTAACTGGCTATTGCATAAGTCCAGCCCTTATGTAGTCATTGCAGAGCCTCCCCTTTTCTGAGGTCATGTACCTGCTGACCACCTTTCATCCGCCCCGTACCTCCCATCCCCTAAGGGCTCAAGGTAGTCCTTATAACCTGTGACCCAGCTCCTCACAAGTGTGCATCTAGCAGTACCCCAGTTCTGCTGTCTAGATACATCCCCGATTCCTGTTCAGTTGAGGGTCCCCTCCCCCTAGTCCTCATTCGTCGCCATTGGAGCCTTCCTTGAAGACTACGATCGATAATTATCACCCTGTTTGTCCATCCTTGTGTTGTCTCTGCATTTCTCTCTATTTTTATTAGGACTGTATGTGTGTTGTATGTATTCATTGCCTTGTATTGTGTTCTATATTTTTCTATAATAAATTCTAATTGTTTTTACTTAATTAGTGCCCTTGGCAATTTTAAGCAATAATTTCTGGACGCGTATCCTGTATACAGAGATTCAAAGATCCTTTTTAAGCCAGGTGCCCACCTGTCAATTCCCCAACCTCATTTTGAGGGCATTTTGGCTTACAGCTTCTTCAAAACATTTGTTGCATTAAAAAAACCTTGTATTCATTTTTGAGAGAGAGATTAGAGATGGCTAGGATATAGAAAACAACCAAAACCTTTTTTTTGTTGTTGAATTACAGTAAAAGGCTGAATAGGATGAGACACCAATAAAATTAACTTTTCATTTGTTTATTTATTTACCCCATTTATAGCTCACCTGCTCCCAAGTGGAAACCAAAGTAACAGCATTCTTCTCCCCTCCATTTTATCTTCACAGTAACCCTGCAAGGTAGGCTAGGCTGAGTATGTGTCACTGGCCCAAGATCACTCAGCAATTTATTTATTTATTTATTTTATTTCATTCGATTTATATCCCGCCCTACCCCACCAAAGCGGGCTCAGGGCGGCTTACAACATAAAACTCTAATAATAAATCAGCTTAAAATACATTAATAATTAATACAATAAAATACATAAAAACATTTATCAATATACCATGCTACATCATTTATCAATATACCATGCTACATCTAAAAGTCGGTTCCGCAAGTATTCCAATGTTCAGATGTTCATGAATTTGGATATTCAGATATCGGTCAGTTGTATGCCAGTTGTAAGCGGATTGTCTTACAGGCCCTGAGGAACTGTCCGAGATTCCGCAGGGCCCTCACCTCCTCCAGGAGCTGGTTCCACCAACAGGGGGCTGCAATCGAAAAGGCCCTGTCCCTAGTTGTTTTCAGACGGGCCTCCTTTGGCCCAGGGATTGTAAGGAGGTTCTGAGACCCCGATCTCAGCACTCTCTAGGGAACATGTGGAGAGAGACGGTGAGAGCAAGCTTTCATCATAGAGTGGGGATTTCAATCTGGATCTCTCAGTGCCTGGCTCTCAGATTTATTAAAGGTTATTCTCAATTAGATCAACTCACTGAAAGTTTTTTTTTTTAAATTCTTGTTTTACGCTAACAAAACCCCTTAATATTGTTAGACCCACTTTAAAAGATAATTCTTTTGGGATTATAAATTATTACTAGTTAGCTGGAATTGCTTTAAAGTTTGCTTTACAAATTCTTGGTTTAAATATAAATTATATGCTTAGCATTGAATTTTGTATAAAATAGTATTTTGATTTGGTTGCATGCATTTTTTTTTAAATGTACTATTGATTTTTTTGCCCAGCTGGGGATCGGCAACCCTAGTAGGGTATAATGCCATAGAGTCCACACTTCAAAGTAGCCATTTTCTCTAGGGGAACTGATCTTTGTTGTCTGGAGATCAGTTGTAATAGTGGCTCGCCTGGATCTTGGCAACCCTACTGACCATTCCAAAGAGAGAACATAAGAACATAAGAGAAGCCATGTTGGATCAGGCCAACGGCCCATCAAGTCCAACACTCTGTGTCACACAGTGGCAAAAAATTTTTTATATACACACATACACTGTGGCTAATAGCCACTGATGGACCTGTGCTCCATATTTTTATCTAAACCCCTCTTGAAGGTGGCTATACTTGTGGCCGTCACCACCTCCTGTGGCAGTGAATTCCACATGTTAATCACCCTTTGGTGATAGATAGATAGATAGATAGATAGATAGATAGATAGATAGATAGATAGATAGATAGATAGATAGATAGATAGATAGATATTTAGGTAAAATATTATTAAAAGATCTTTCTGTCTCAGTGAGGCTTTTTAGTTTCACCAGCCCAAGTCTAGGAGGGGTTGCCAACTGAACTGAGATGAATGTACTGACCCTTTAATAGAGGTTTATAATTATAATATAATATAATATAATTATAATATAATATAATTATAATATAACCTCTCATCGCGTTTTCAAGACAAGGTGAGCAGAGGTGGTTTGCTGCTGCCTTCTTCTACATAACAATCCAGATCTTCCTTGGTGGTCTCCCATCCAAGTACTAAACATGCCTGACTCTGCTTAATTTCTGAGTTCAGGATAATCTAGACTGTCCAGGCTGCTGATAGTGGTTAAGAGAGGTGTTGTTTACTAGAGGTTAGATAAAAATATGGAGCAGAGGTCCATCAGTGACTATTAGCCACAGTGTGTATATATATATATATGCCACTGTGTGATACAGAGTGTTGGACTGGATGGGCCATTGGCCTGATCCAACATGGCTTCTCTTATGTTCTTCTGTGACACAGAGTGTTGGACTGGAGGGGCCATTGGCCTGATCCAACAGGGCTTCTCTTATGTTCTTCTGTGACACAGAGTGTTGGACTGGAGGGGCCATTGGCCTGATCCAACAGGGCTTCTCTTATGTTCTTATGTGACACAGAGTGTTGGACTGGAGGGGCCATTGGCCTGATCCAACAGGGCTTCTCTTATGTTCTTATGTGACACAGAGTGTTGGACTGGAGGGGCCACTGGCCTGATCCAACATGGCTTCTCTTATGTTCTTATGTGACACAGAGTGTTGGACTGGAGGGGCCACTGGCCTGATCCAACATGGCTTCTCTTATGTTCTTATGTTAGGTGATATTATTTATTTATTATTTATTCATTCTACTTGATTTTTATGCCACCCGTTCCCTAAACAGGGCTCTATGAAAAGCCTCACTTGCCCATGCATTAAGCCTCTATTAAAGGAACAAAACATTTTTTTATCCAGGCTTGTTGTCAACCATAGACCTAGGTCCAAATTGCTGGACAAGAGGAATACTTAATGCCGCACTTCTAGATAGCAATTTAATTCTTGTGTTCAATAAAAGCATTTTTTTCCAGTCCACACCTGGTAGATAACTACAAGCAGGGCTTTTTTGCAGCAGGAACTCCTTTGCATATTAGGCTACACCCCCCCCCGATGTAGGCAATCCTCCAAGAGCTTACAGTAGGCCCTGTAAGAAGAGACCTATAAGTTCTGGGAGGATTGGCTACATCAGTGGTGTGTAGCCTATTATGCAAAGGAGCTCCTGCTACAAAAAACGCCCTGACTACAAGTATAGCAAAAGGAAATGAGAAAGATGTACTAGCAGGGCTTTTTTTGAGCAGGAACACACAGGAATGCAGTTCCGGCTGGCTTGGCACAAGGGGGTGTGGCCTAATATGCAAATGAGTCCCTGCTTAACTTTTTCTACAAAAAACCTGTGTGGGACAACGGTTGTGTCAGGGGGTGTGGCCTAATATGCAAATTAATTCCTACTGGGCTTTTCTACAAAAAGAGCCTTGTGTATAAGTATCCTGAGGTTGTACATAGGGATGCCAGCCTCCAAGTGAGAACTGTGGATCCCCTGCAATTACAGCTGATCTCTAGACTACAGAGATGGGTTTTCCTAGAGAAAACAGATGCTTTGGAGAGTAGACTTTGTGGCATTGTACTCCGCTGAGGTCCCTGTCCTCTCCAGGCTCCATCCTTAAATCCTCAGGAGTTTCCCAACCTGGAACTGGCACTGGCAACCTCACCCGCCATCCCCTGTCAGTGGCCATGGGGGATCTGACCACCCTAGGTGGTAGATGGTTCCAATTCAGACTGAGGGAGGGTAGATTATTAAATGTAAATATCTATCTGTCTGTCTGTCGGTCTAAAAAGCTGGTGAGCCATGCTGATTCCTCTTCAATGTGTTTAACAATTCTGTCTTAAAAAAAAAAAAAACCCTCAAAATGTACCGTAATTAGCAATACTAAAAATTACTACATATATACATATAAGAACAACAGCACAAGTCTAGCATGCAGTACATTACAATACAGTATATCATTTACCAAATCTCAAAACGATTTCGTCTTTAATAACATTTTAACATCAATTTTGGGATAGTCTTTAGTTAACCGTTACCTCTTTTCTTGTAGTCTGGCACAGAGGGTGATGTTAATGAAAATGTACATATTCTTGTGTGTTGACAAGTTACTCCGTACACTAATTCAAAGGAATTTACCTGCAATTCAAAATGGAAAGCAACATGTAAACCAACATTTTAAAATCATTTTTAAATTAAAACCCTCAAACAGAAAAGAAATTTTAAAAATAGTGATGATAAGTATATGCATAAGCATCTATGAAAGGTTTCCAAATGCCTCCCACCCACGTCACTCCCCTCCGCTGTGGCGGCGCTGGTCGTACGTCGCTGCAAACCCTTCCTGTGCCCACGTAGTGGCTCATCTGCTCCCAAAAGACTTTCCGCCCTCCCTCTCTAGATCGTGCTGTTAGTAAAGGCACAAAAGGGTCCATTTCCATTGACTGTCAATGAGTCTCCCAAGAGATGGGCACATAGTTTAAAAGTGCATAGGCATCCTCAAACATCAATGAATATTCCAATACAAAATCGATATGCATAATTGCTTCCTCCCCAAAGACTGAATAACTGGACACATCCAAACCCTATATTTAAGAGACGTGTCCTGTAAATTACAATGCCACCAACATGTAAGAATTTACACAGTTTATTTATTTAGGATCTAAACACAAGCAGATATAAAATGAGGTTATGGACAATTTTATACGGATGACCTCAGCCTTCCAGATGGCCTACAATAGAGACCCTCTTCACTGTACCTGATCATCAATCATGAATCAGAATAGAGTAATGTAGCAGAGTGTCAGGGTAGAACTCACATGCCCTAAACAGCCTAGATATAATTTCAGATATCACAGATATAAAATATATACATGTAAACATGGTTTCGTAGTGGTATAAAGTTTATTTTCTCAAAGACTCTTCTAAATAAATATTATGAAGGACAGTGATTTTTGCAGATCACTAAGATTTCCTTGGCTGTTTTGTCAATATCTAATGTAAATTAAGAATACCGCAAGTTTTAACCACAGAAACTAGAAGAAGAAGATATTGGATTTATATCCCGCCCTCCACTCCGAAGAGTCCCAGAGCGGCTCACAATCTCCTTTACCTTCCTCCCCCACAACAGACACCCTGTGAGGTGGGTGGGGCTGGAGAGGGCTCTCACAGCAGCTGCCCTTTCAAGGACAACCTCTGCCAGGGCTATGGCTGACCCAAGGCCATGCCAGCAGGTGCAAGTGGAGGAGTGGGGAATCAAACCCGGTTCTCCCAGATAAGAGTCCGCACACTTAACCACTACACCAAACTGGCTCTCACCAAACTAGGATTAGCACCTGATTTTTAAAAGACCATTATTGACGGTTAATAATATGATGAGTTAATTATAGGGTTGCTAGCTTTTGGTTGGGAATTACCTGGGGATGTTGGGGGTGGAATCTGAGGAGGATGGGGTTTAAAGAGGGGAGGGACTTCAGTGGGATATTATGCCACAAAGTCTACCTTCCAAAGTGGCCATTTTTGCCTGTTGATTGGAGATCACCATGCCATCTCAGAAGATCTCTAGCCACCACTTGGAGGCTGGCAACCATAATAATAATAATAATAATAATAATAATAATAATAATACTTTTTATTTGTATCCCGCCCTCCCCACCAGGGCAGGCTCAGGGCGGCTCACAACATACGAATGTAATATACAATAAAACCATACATAGCAATTACAATTACAATTATAAAATCATCATTAAATCATTACCAACTTGTATTAAAAATAAACATGAGACTGCCTTATACTGAGGAGGACTTCTGGCCCATATAGGGGATCTTTTTAAAATTTTGTCTGGCAGAGAAAGTCTTTCTCAACAGTTCCTACTTGAAATCTTTCAACTGGTGATACCAGAAACTTTCCACATGCAAAGCATGGTCATCTCTGTCACTAAGCCCTCCCTTCCATCTGTATAGGAATTTCGTATCATATCAAAGAAATTATATCAAAGAAAAATGCACAATCCCTTTGTTTTTAGATGATGCATATCTCTGTCACAGCATGTATCATCTCACATCTGGAGTGTAAAAGAAGGGGGAATACTTCTCCTAAAATGATGCTTGTAATCTGCCGTTTTTATAAGTACCTCTGAAAAATGCTTTGCCCAATTCATTAGGGGCACCTTTTTAGATGATCAAAAGTTTTGAAACTACTTAAACTGATTAAATTTTACCACCCAAATAATAACTTTAAAAGTTAATTCATAACAGCTATCCCATGAAGTTTCATTTGGAAAGTTTTTGAGGTTGTACTGGGAATCTCCCATCAATTTGTTGTATTTCTGGAAGTGGCTGTGAGCCTAGAAGTCTAAATACTGAATGAACTTCTCATGAAACATACAACAATAGACACATAACTACATAAGAACTAGTGGGATGAATTCTTAGTGTTAAACTAAACCTGGTGAAATCTCAGGGCCAAACTAGGTGAGATGGTGTCCTCAAGTTTCCCCAGAGTGTGTACTGCCATTTTAAACAGTGCCCCAGGTGTCTAATTCTGATCATGGGGGGAGAAGGGGATCCTACCTTTCCTCCACTGTAGCATGGGGGGAGAAGGGGATCCTACCTTTCTTCCACACTATCTTCTGACCTGAAAAAGGACTACGGCATGTCAGCAAATAATCTATGTGGCCATAACTGGGACTTTGCAATGCAATTAAAAGGAGTTCCCTGGTAAGAATTCACTATGCAATATGCCAGCATATCCCTGATGTGCAATATGCCAGCGCATCCTTGACGTAAACTCAGGAATGCCATCTCATCCAGGTTGGCCTTCAGCCATGAAGTTCACTGAGTGGCCTTAGGCCAGATATAGTTTATCTCAAGTTTATGCGATTGTGAACTCTTCTCCCCTGCTGGGGTTTTGGTGTTAAGTGGACTCAGGACTCTAAGCCATCCCATTTCTCCGCTCATGCCAAGCAGAGGGGCTTTAGTGGGTTCCTTGGCTAATGCCTCACATTTTGAATCTGAACTGCTCTTCTCTGCTGGAGTTTGGGGAGTCTTACATGTACTCAGAGTTCTGAGTCATCCTATCTCTCTGCTCACGCCAAGCAGTGGGGCTTAACTACTGGGTTCTTCAGCTGACAACCCACATTTTGATTTTGAACTGCTCTTCCCTGCTGGGGTTTGGGGGTGTTAGGTGGACTCAGGGCTCTGAACCACCTCATCTCTTTACTCATACTAAACAGTGGGGCTTCATTACTTGGTGCCTTGGCTGAGAACCCATGTTTCATAGCCTCCTGGTTGTGAACTCCTCTCTTCTCCCCTGCTGGGGTTTGGGTGTTAGGTGGACTCGGGGCTCATGCCCATGCAAGAGAGGTCATGCCAGATGACAGCATCATCCAG
Organism: Heteronotia binoei; assembly: GCF_032191835.1. NCBI lineage: Eukaryota > Metazoa > Chordata > Lepidosauria > Squamata > Gekkonidae > Heteronotia > Heteronotia binoei. Next base: position 20,551,250 of record NC_083238.1, on the reverse strand, counting down.
GGAATTGGCATCAGCAGACTCAGGAGACTTGACAAGGTTCTCCCTCACCATCACCATGCCGAATCTTCTGCCATTGCACTCCTGGCATCCCTGCCGCTGTTGGCCTCTCAGTGCTCCACTAACAACAACCTAGTTGGGCTATTTGAGGCAGAGGTGCCGGGTTGCAGTTCTTTCTCGTCCCCAGCTTCTTTCAGCCACTGTTCGTTCTGGCCACATGTGTTGACCTGTAGCTTCCACAGTTCTTTGCAGAGATCATGCTTCTATTGCAAGAGCTCTTCATTCCAAAGATCAATGGTTCTTTTAATTCAGGGGTCACAGATAAGGGCCAGCTTGTATTTCACTTTTTTGCAGAGAGGGTGTAAGTTGGTGGTGATGCCCACATGCAATCTCTCTGCCAAGGTTCTGACCAGTGGGAGAATAACCATCCCCTTGGGTCCAGCTCCAGTGTGGAGGGCAGTGCCTGGTCTAGCTCTTGAAACAGAAGAATGACTTGCCCCAGACTGGCTATATGAGCACAGAGTACATTGGTGATGTCCTGGAAGGGCTTGAGGACATACATCATTTGAGAGAGGGTTAGCCAGTCACTGGAGCTAATGCTGAGTTCCTCTTCCCCTTGCAGAATGGTCATGGAGAAGATGACATCCTTCACCATGCTCTTCTGTTCTACCAAATGCACAGTCATGGCATAGGTAGAGTTCCTTATCCCCCTCGACCTGCCTCTCACACAGCAGATGGGCAGACTTGATCCTGTGCCAGAAGCGAGAAGCCAGGCTCCATCAGGTCTCAAATAAGGACTGCATCTTCAGAGAAACAGTGGACCAGGTGGCCATGACAGTTCTCCCCAGCCTCAGAACATCCTTCATCACCAGGTGAAGCATGTGACCAGGCAGATGATGCCCTTGAGGCACATGTTTCCTCTCTGTCAGCATGTTGGTGTCGGTCTCCATAACCATGTAACCATGGATGATGTTGCTGCCACCCGCACACTCCCTTAGGGTACTTTGTATCAGACAGTGGCAACATTTTGCACTGTGTGGTCTGCATCCATCCCCTGAACATGGAGTAGAATCTATCCCCTGTAGCCTGGTGCCTGTAGAATCTATCCCCTGTAGACTGTCCAATCCCGGGGCCTTGGCCATGCTCCAACAGCCCTGCTGGCAACTTGAGGTCTGCCTTGAAATGCATGGTTCTGCCTTGCATTCTGGAGATCTGAGCCTTGACCATCACCACTGCAGCAACCGGCAAATGGCTACATCCTCCATGAGGGAAAAAGATTGGCCATCCACAGCAATCTTCTTGCCAACAAAGAGAGTGATTGCTCCCTGGGCCCTGCACATAGCCCTTTTGACCTCTTGGAGCTGGCAACTCTATTTTCTTCTCAGCCAACATTCACCTACCTTTATCAGCCCCTCTGACTTCAGCTTCCCATCTCCTCCCCCCTCCCTACAGCTTCTATCTACCCCCCACTCCCCTGCAGTGAGGACTAAAGCAGCTGACATAATTCTCCTCTCCCCCTTTTGATTTGCACAACAACCCCATAAGGTAGGTTAGGCTGAAAGTCTTTGAGTAGTCCAAAATCACCCAGTCAGCTTCCACAGCAAAAACCTGGGTCTGGCAGACCCTGCCCTGAAGCGCTAACCACTATGCCACACTGGCTGTCATAGTGGGGCTGCTACTGAATATGAGCAAGTTGCCAGGCCTAGTTAAATCATGCCAATCAGGTCAAGTCACCCACAAGGCGCTGCCAGGCCTAGGGTAGCCAACCTCCAGGTGGAATCTGAAGAACTCCTGGTATCACAACTGAACTCCGGACAACAGATCTCTCTACCCCGGAGAAAATAACTGCTTTGGAGAGTGGACTGTATGGCATTATATTTTGCTGAGGCCTTTCCCCTTCTTAAAGTCTGGCTTCCATAGACTTCATCACAAAATCTCCAGGAATTTTCCAATCTGGAGCTGGCAACCCTAGCAGGACTGGTCCCAATGAGTTTTCCCTCAAAGGCCAAAATAGGCCTGGAAAGGGCCTCCTCCCCCTGGCTTTTATTGACTGAATCAAGCTTTGGAATACTGTGGTTGCCTAGCAAAAGCCACTGAGGGTAAATGGAGGACCTAGTGAGATAGGACACAAAGACAATCCTCGCCTGGAGGGATTAAGTGATATGCAGCTCAGCCAAAGGGAGGGTTGGTGAGTTGTCACCAATTCAGTTTGGCTTTTATATCTATAGGATGCTCTGGGACTGGGGAGCACTGTCAGAGCCACCTGGGATGCTGCCACCCTTGATATGCTGGCCTGGCAGGAGATCTTCCAGTGCCTGGTCACCCACTTCTTGTGGAGCACCAAGTCTGCCTGTCTGCTGTGTGAGAAGCAGAGGGAGGGGGGAAGTCTAAACACTGGCTCATCCTGGACCTGCCCACCCACTAGACCTCCTCCTGTGCCATGATTGCACATTTGGTGGAGCAGAAGAGCACAGTGCAGGATGTCATCTCTTCCATGGGGAGCTCAGCATCAGCTCCAATGACCAGCTGATCCTCTCCCAAATGGTGCATGTCCTTAGGCAGTTTCAGGATATTACCAACATGCTCTGTGCCTGTGGGAAGTCATGCCCCTTATTCAAGGGCTGGACCAGGTGCTGGCCTCTGCACTGCAGCTGAGCCCCAAGGGAACAGCGGTTCTTCCAGTGGCCAGGGCCTTGGCAGAGAGGTTGCATGTGGGCATCACCACAAGGTTGCATTTTCTCTGCAAGAATGGAGAGGAGAAGCTGGTCTGTGTCTGTGACCTCTGAAAAAAAGGGAGCATTGCTCTATGGAACGCAGAGCTTGTGCAATGGAAGTGTGAGATCAAAGAAGTGTGGCGGCTATAAACCAGCAGACATGGCCAGAGAAAACAGCACATGGAAGAGGCTGGGATGGAGGAGGAATTGCTATAGCCCAGCACCTCTGCCTCAAAGAACCCAACTTGGGAGAAGCCTCACTACTAGTTGTCAGTGATGAACTGAAAGATCAGCAGTGGTGAGACTGCCAGGTGCGCCATGACAGAGGATTTGACAGAGATGATACTGAGGGAGTACCTTGATGAGTCCCCTGAGCCCACCTCCACTGATCCCCTGGAGTACTAGTCACACAAGGATGCCATTTGGTCTGAAATCTCTTGAATGGCCATGAGTCTCCTCTCCTGCTCTTCCACTAGTGTCCAGAGTGAGTGGATTTTCCCATGTGGAAGATGATCTCAGTCCCCACCTAGATCCAGCCCGGGTGGGTGATTTGGCCTTCTTGAAGGTCAACCTCCCCCTGCTGGGTACTCCTCTCTGGACCTCACAAGGTAAGATCCAGGCCACCAGTTGTCCCCCTGTGTGTCTCCCCCATTCCTCCTCCCTTTTGGGTGAGCTGACATGATGCAGCCTGTGGGTTGTGCCCTTGGTGCCTGGGTGGAAGGATGGCTTCCTCTGCTGGGTGGAGGTGGGCTCCCTCACCCAACACCTACCTCATGAAACACCAATATCTACCTCAGAACACAACCTCATGATCACTTTCAATGGAAAACTCTGATTTTTGCTAGTCTGGTGGGTGATTAGTGATGCAATGACAGAAGCTGCTCACCAAGCTGCTATGGGGTTATTTTGGGGAGCCTCTTCCCTGTTGAATGCCTGTTTTCCATTGTGGTTGGCATCAATAATCACTTTAAGAAGAAAACTCTGATTTCCACTGAATTGGTATGTCCTGCCCACCAAACTGTTGTGGGGTCACTTTGGCGAACCCCTTCTGGAAGTCTCTTGTCATGTCTGCCCTTCTGTCATTGCATCACTAATCACTTTAAAAGGAAAAATCCACTTTCCACTGGTCTGGCGAGGCAAGGGTGCTCGCCAAGCTGTTGTGGGATACCTTTGAGGAGCCCCTGTTGGAACTATGGAGGTGTCTGCCTTTCTGTCCTTCAAAACCTGTCTTTGGAGACTTGAGGGGGGGACAGTGAGCATAGGGGGGATGCTTGTCTTGCTTCCAGTGTCTGGCTGGGGGGTGGGTGGGTTGCCTAGGTGAACTTTCCCTGTGAGTTTGGTATCACTGCAGCTGTCTTTCCCAGAGAGAACATTGGGGAGACCTTTTTGGAGGTCCATAACTGGAACCCCAGAAATGTAATCCACCCCCAACTAGGAGAGATTGTAAAGGAATGGGTGGTAGGGAAAGGTTCCCTGTGTGTTTGGTGTGTATAGCTTGCAGGGAGTCCATTCTATGCACTTTTGAAGCTTTAGAGGAGAGTCATCTGGAGATCTGCTATGAATTTGGTGTTTCTAGTTTGCAAAGATCCACTCTATACACTCCTGTACGTGTGCCCGTAATCTCCCCAGAAGGAACTTTCCTGAGTGCTCCTTTGGGGGGCTATAACTTGGACCTGCAAATCCAATTCTTACCATACCATACCATACCAAACCAAACCAAACCTTTAATGGCATAACAGTTGCGAATAAAAATACACAGAATATAAAAAATTAAACATTGGAGATAAAATCAAAACAAAACCGAGCTTACAGATACATTCATACATGGTCAGATTTAAATTTAAGGATGTCAGCCAAAAATTTTGCCACAGCCTCACTAACCTCCCCCTCATTATCATTCAATAAATAATAACAGGGAGGCAGAACAGAGAAATCTGGGGAGAAAGAAAGCTTGCAAAATAAATCTTTACGGAGATTATGATAAAAGGAACAATCAAGCAATATATGCTGAATTGAGTCGGGAATATTCGCTCCACAGGAACAGAGTCTGTTGCCTAAAGGGACTCGATGATATCTCCCTTGTAAAACCTTGAAGGGAAACGCATTTAGCCTAGCCAACATAAATGCCCTGCGATTACTTGGAATGGTTAAGTCTGATAGATAATGGGGCATTTTGCCGCAGAAAGCATAAAGACCTAAGGAAGCAGGGGAGTAAATATAAGGGGACGTAGTTTCATTTCCTCCGACTCCAACAACCTCAGTTTAATACATCTTAAGATATATGACTCATCCGAAGTAAAAAAATCAGCAACCTCTATCCCCAACTGGTTAAGTTTGGACATAAGAACTGCTGACCAAAATGAAATATATGGGTCTCTTTTCATACAATCAAGAAGGCTGTTAGGATCTGTTCTAAAGTGAATTTTGAGCCAGAATTTAAACACTGCAATCCAGGCTTTTGTCTCCACCAACTTCAGAGCAGAGAGCAAAGTAGGACACATATTTTGGCATACCAAGAATTTGTCTAAAAAATGAGGCTTGAATGCCCTCCACTTTCCTGGTAAATGCTGAGATCCATATAGGGATACCATAGAGAATTTGGGCTAGCGTTTTAGCTTTGAACACCTTAATTACTGCTGGAACTAATTGGTTGCCCCTTGCAAAGAAAAATTGTTTAATCTGAGCAACTGAACATTTAGCCAAGTTGACGGTGTTGTTATGATGTGAAACCCAGCTTGTGGTTAAAAGTGATCCCCAAGTATTTAAAAAATTTTGTTGGCTCAATTGTTGAGTTGCTAATAAACCATCTCTGTGGGCGCCAGCAATTTGAAAAGACAACTACTTTAGATTTGGCATAATTGATAGAGAGTGAATTACAATTACAGTAGTCATAGAAGGCATTCAAATATCTTTGCAAGCCCACTCTCGTGCAAGATTGGTGGCTCTTGCCCGTCGCAAAATTGTTCTCTTTCATTGATTTGCATGGCTCCATCCCAGACTCTTGGCTTGATTCTATAATTATCCCAATTTACAAAAAGGGGGGGCTGGAGTTACCAGAAAATTTCCACCCCATTAGTTTATTATCTATAGTGGGCAAATTGTATGCCAAACATTTAGAACTCCGATTAACTGACTGGATGCGCCTAGGCAACATCATAGGTCCTAAACAAATTAGCTTCTCCAAAGGCAAATCTGCTATGGACCATTGCTGCACTCTGGCCTTCCTTGCTGAAAAATATATGCATACCGGGACGAAAAAATTATATGCTGCCTTCATCAATTTGAAGGGTGCATTTGATTCAATAGATAGAGCCCAACTAGGGATTAAGCTAGGTTACCTGGGAATGGACCCTCGTTTGCTGTTTCTTCAATTCTTACCAAATTTGGAAGGCAAGTAGAGGAGATTCCCTGCAATTTTGGTGTCTAGCACGTGTGTGGGATTATATTGTGTCACATATTTTACAAACTGAACTGATTCATTTAGTTCAATATATTCAAAAAGTTCATCACTGTCTGTGGTTCATGAACTGCTCATATCACAAACCAACCACCAAACTGCATTTTCCTGGCTTCTGCCTATTCCTACTCAAGAGATTCTGCCTGCTAGAGTAGATTAGGGTTCCAACTTTGTTAAGCCTCTTGGTACTTTTGGAATGCTGAGAACACTGACTGGCCTACCTTGAGAGCACCATCAACCACAAGGTGGCTGCCTTGGGGGCAGCCAGTCACAAAACACTGGGAGATTTCAAGCTAAGTATCTTCCTTTGATGGAGACGGCTTCATCTGGCGCTTCCTCTAGATACAAAGGTGACATTTTATGGACTTTTCTGAAGCACCTCCTATTCCAGTAATCCAAGGTGCACTCTTTGCCTTGGTTAAGAGATCTTTTGGAGAGGGCACCAGGAAACACATCACAGGCACCTTTGTGCTTAAGGGCACATGTGCGGGGTGGGGGTGGGGTCAACAAACTAATCCATATGGAACTCAGTAGACTGACTCAGTATAAGCCAGCTTTATGTATTCATTCACACAGTTCTTCAGATGCAAAAGATCTTTGCAAACCTTCATCAGGTTGGGAGGAGTTAAGCTTTGCCATGTATCTCCAGATGAAATATTATACAGTTCCAACCTAAGCAGAATTATACCCTTCTAAGCCAACTGCCATCAAGAAGGGCTTACTATGCAGTCCAAATCTAGGACTATGCGCTATAGCTCCTCCTTCTCTCCTTCCATACCACTCCTAACTTGAGTCTTGGGAATCAATCTCTCACTTTAAAGTGAGGGCAAAATGCTTATGCAAAAATTAAAGCCATTTTTTGCTGTCATAAATACAATTGATATGGATTTCCTGCATGCAGAGAAGGGTATTTTAACAGACCAGTTGCTCAGTCCTACCTAAACAAACTTGAATACTCTTGTGATTTACTGACCTGGTAAAATTCCAGGTACACTATTGTTTCTTTCTGCAGGCACTTCAGCAAACCCAGCAAACAACTCACTAGAGAAAAGTTGTCACATCTCCTGATTCATCAACACTTTCCCAGTGCAGTCTCACTACCTATGCCATCTGTGTTTAGCACTTACAAAGAAACCTCTTTGCAACTGCCATACAAATCAGGGGCATGCTGAAGGTCACACTGAAGGGAATTTCAGGACACTGAGAAGATGTTCAGCTGCACGGTGGTAAGCAATAACAGCATCCCTACGCAAGTTCTCTAAAATCCCGAGCTGGTCCTCCCAGCCTGGAGCTGCTGAAGGTCCACTGGGAAATGTGTATTATGCCTGGGTTAATTTACTGATTAATCTCTAGTCAGTGGTTTGTGCTTTCCCCAGATGGCCAATTAAAATTTACAACTGGCAGAACAGTGCCCTGTTGGCAGACTGCTGTGGGGCCAAAGCTAGAGGCGGTGACAGAAGGCATGGGCCTAGTTTTTGCCTTTAGAAAAAAAAAAAATTAAGCTACCAGCTTTAATCAGAAGGAGCATAGAGGAGCCAGGTTGATGCAGGAAATGTGGGATGCTTGCCGGAGCCTGCCACTCTGCTGCTATTTACTCTCCGACCCTCCCAGAGCTGCTCCAGCATTCTCGGCATCATTGGTTTCACCAACAGCAAATATAGCTGACAAAATCAGCCAGGGGGCACAACTGACTTAACAGCTTTTGAAATGTAATAGCCTTCCACCTCCCCTCCCTTCCCCTGATTTGCAGTCCCCGTGGATTGATAGTCTAATATCATTCACTTCCTCACAAATATATAAAACATTCACAGTTGTTTGCGTAAATCAAAGACAAAGTGCTGCATGAGAAGCTGATAATAAGTAACGCTGTGATATGTATAAAAAGATAACATACTTTTATAGCAATAGTTGTGGGGGGGGGATATATTTGCCGAGTTTCGTCACTTTGCCTTCGTTCCCAAATTGCGGCAGCGCGTGAATCTGAATCAAATAACGAATGGCAAACCGTTGCAGGTCAATTTTAAATCATAACATCGTTTTGTCTAATCTGTTAGAGTATAGTTCTTCCGAATGGGATCCAGTTATTTTGAATGGAAAATCCAAGAGTTTTTTTTTTTAAATCTGGTTTATATAATTTCTTGAATAGGACAGATAATAGACTAAGTAATGATATTTGTTATCAATTGTAATTTCAGAGTCCCCTGAGATCCCAACATGATAACGTATCAAACCAGAATAACTGTAAAAAAAACATACTGAGACTGTTTCTACTATCTTTTGCGCAATGAAGTCACAGGGACTATACACATGGAACAGGCAACATCATTTGTCACGTCTTTTTATTGTTTGTAAGTTGGCTTCATGAATATTGATGGTAAATTTAATAACGACCAGTCCCAGGAGTATAGTGAACTATTGCTGCACAATAGGCAAAATGCCTATTAATACTGAAAGAATTAGATGCAGAGACGAGAAAACAGCAACCCCATCCACCACACAACCAAAATCAGCCACTCCCAGAAATACTTCTCTTTTTTCTGCCATAAATGTATACCAGCTTGTATTACACTACGGCACTAAGCAAAGTTTGGAGGCTTTTTGCAGCCTACGCAGCCTGCTTCCAACTTAAGTGTGTCTTCCTCCAGCAGAAAAGTAACTTATGTAGGTGGAAAGCAACTTAGACTGGGGAAAAGCTTCTTAGATTGGAAAAACTTCTTCCAGTCTAGGAGGAAGACTTGGGATCTCTATGGTGGTATAGTTGAGCAATTCCAACATTGCCACAGGAACACAGCACCACCTCCCAGGACATGATGGTGTTCCAGAATGTGAACTACTAGAGGCTGGAAGAATCAGTGTCTTGTATTGCTGCCAGACACGGCGTTTTTTGAGCAGGAATGCACAGGAACGCAGATGTCTTGGTGCCTGGAGGTGTGGCCTAATATGCAAATTTGTTCGTGCCAGGCTTTTTCTACAAAAAAGTCCCATGTGACACAATGGTGTCATCAGGGGTGTGTGGCCTAATATGCAGATGAGTTCCTGCTGGGGGGTTTTTCTACAAAAAAAAAAAGTCCTGCTGCCAGACAATTTCAACAGGATTACTTGAGAATCAGCTGTCTTGGTACTGAAAAGGCATGAAAGATAGGAGGATATGAAGGCAGGGCTTTTTTTTGAGCAGGAACGCACAGGAACGCAGTTCCGGCTGGCTTGGTGTCAGGGGGTGTGGCTTAGTATGCAAACAGTTCCCGCTGGGCTTTTCCTCAGCTGACTTTTCTTCCTCTAGCCACAGTACCCATGACAAGAACACTTAGGTTGCAATTGCTCTGGATGCTCCTTCCCCTCTTTCCTTCCAAAGAGCAGCAGCACCCTAGCTCGTTCCTCAGTGATTCATCCTTTGATGTTTCCTTCTCTAATAAATTAATCTGCTTTGTCATGACAGTGTGCTCTAAGGAAAATGGTGACGAGCTTTGGGAAAAAATGCTTGTTATTTATTTTTCCTGCTCCTCTGAGTTTTGCAGGAGGGTAACATAAAGACTCCGAAAATGTGCCACGCAAATGCTTGAGACAATATCTAGTACCTTCTGACTAGGAGCATAATGCCCTGTTCCATTTATCATATAGTCCTTATGTGGGAAATCTCTCCCAGGCTGTAGAGTATTCTAATTCTTACCTTTATCCAGAACATAACATACCTGACAAAGACAAAGTAGAAGAAAATGGTATGTATGAGACTTTCAGCCGAAAGGTCAGTCTGCATAATTTGAAGGTTTGCTGCTTGCCTTTGCCACAACTTACTTCCACTGTGGTTGCAGGAGTTAAAATACTTAATCTGCTACTACCTAATTTCCCCCCCTCCCCTTAGCAGTCAGGGAAAAATAAAAGTGTGAAATGCATACATTTTGATATGCCGTAACCTAGACATTTTAAAGATCTTTACATATAAGTAACTCATCGTGTCACGAGGAAAGATGGGCCCAGGCACTTGATTGCATTGCTTTCCTTTTCCTTTGGCGGGCATGTGAGGATGAAGCTTTTCATTCATCTGATTTAGGATTCAACAAAACAACACAGCCATCCATAAAAACAGAAGTGGACAATGCTGAACAGGGCAGACTTGATTTAGAACATCTTTCTCGAGAGCCCTTTTCAGATATTAAGATCGTGCTTACCAGGATCCTTCTGTCAGCACATATCGGAAGCACGCGCTGCTTTGCAATCCTCCTGATATATGAGGGTGCTGTGGTGTCTGAAAGGGGCGATGTGTGGCATTTGCTCTGCCTACCCTATGTGAAATCCTGATTTCCCCCCCCCCCCTGGATTCTCGTTTGCATGTACCAAAACTGAAAACCCATATATTGCCCCTTCAGACAATACGTTGGCTGTATGTCTTGATGGCTGCCATCTTCCTGGTTTATGTGTTCTGTGTTGTGTGAAAAGGGTCAAAATCACATCGGACCACAATTAAAATTCCACTACTGTAAACTGGAATATGTTTGTTAAAGGGGAGATGTGAAGAAAAAAAAGGAGTGCAAACAATCCCAGCACTGTCTAACTGTGGACAGAATATACATAGGAGAAAACTAGCATACAATAAATGCTTTATTGGGATGAGAAATTCATGAGGGATTTGTATGCATGAACCATTGGAAATGGAGTGTCCTATGTTTGACTCTTCCTTGTAAAATCCATATAGACTTGTCATCCCAATGCAACAGTTTTTGTTTGTGCTTGTTCTTGAAGGATAATGAATGTCCAAATCAGTATTTTAATAGTAAGGGGGAACATACTGGTTATGGGTGACTCCAGGCTCAATGGAAGTTTTCTGGTTTGCATAATTTTCATCAGGGTTCTCTAGTAAATCTGCCTGTAGTCACCCAATATTATTCTGCATATATTTACATTTAATGCTAGAGATATGCAGTTGGACATTAATTAATGAAAACGTGAACTGGATACACCCGGTTCATTAGTATTGTTTGCATTCTTGCAAACACTGGAAAAATTAATATTATTAATAATAAGAAATAGCTAAAGTTGGTGATCTGGCTTAATCTTCTGAAGGTCACAGAGAGGAGGCAAAGTGAGAATGCAGCAGATATGTAAATGACAGGGCTTTTCACCAATCAGTAGTAATTTTGACACCCAGGAGGACTGGACTATGCAAAGTGTTGTTACACCAATCAGTAGCTTGGTAGGAGGGCTTTGACTTGATTCTGTATAAACACAGTGGCTGCTTGCTGTGTTATCTATGAGACACGGGGGTGGGGGGGGGAAGCATTTTGCTCATAATATACTGCCATGATGACAAATAGGAAGACGAAATCCACAACCCCTCTCTGCACTGATAGGTAGTGTGTGTATCACGGTCAACGTGTACTACATTCTTAATGTTTGTGTGCAACAATCAATAACATGGACAGAAAAGAGATCAGGGCCAGATCAGCTGAGAAATGAGAGGACAATGATGAGGATAGATCTGAGATCTCTTGGCAGCGTTTTTAATTTTCCTTTAAAACTGCTGAAAAAAATCCTCTCTCCACCTGCTACTAACCCTAGTAAGTGTGTATCACGGTCAACGTGTACTACATTCTTAATGTTTGTGTGCAACAATCAATAACATGGACAGAAAAGAGATCAGGGGCAGATCAGCTGAGAAATGAGAGGACAATGATGAGGATAGATCTGAGATCTCTTGGCAGCGTTTTTAATTTTCCTTTAAAAGCTGCTGAAAAAAATCCTCTCTCCACCTGCTACTAACCCTAGTAAGTGTGTATCACGGTCAACGTGTACTACATTCTTAATGTTTGTGTGCAACAATCAATAACATGGACAGAAAAGAGATCAGGGCCAGATCAGCTGAGAAATGAGAGGACAATGATGAGGATAGATCTGAGATCTCTTGGCAGTGTTTTTGATTTTCCTTTAAAAGCTGCTGAAAAAAATCCTCTCTCCACCTGCAACTAACCCTAGTAAGTGTGTGTGTGGGGGAGGCTCATATATTAGATAGATAGATAGATAGATAGATAGATAGATAGATAGATAGATAGATAGATAGATAGATAGATAGATAGATAGATAGATAGAGTTTACTATCTGCTTCTGTATTTACTATCTGCTTCTTGGGGGTTACAATTACAAATGTCTGCCTCTACCCAGTCTGCAAGTGAGAATCTTAATTGCCTGTAAAATAGCTATTCCCTGCCCCCGACATTTGGTAGTGAAGATCCACTGGGTGAGGTACAGTCTTTGAGAATTTTGTGTCTATTGAATGGGCCAAAAGAGGTTGTAGCTAGAACCATGTTTCCCATGAAAACAAATGGAGATAAATAATGAAAATGAGCATGTATGATTTAAAAACAACAACAACAACAACCCTGAAAACATATTTGTACAATTTCCCATATGATGTTTCCATTACTATCTTTCTGGTTCTTGCCTGGTTACTCTACATTACCATCTATAATACAATGTCAAATATTTAATTTTTTTGTATTTAAAACATTTTGATGCTGCCTTTCCACCTAATCCGGGTCCAAAAGGCTGTAGCCAGAGTTTTTTTCGGTTTGTGGGGCAATTGTTTCCTCTTGTGGGGCTCCCATTATGCTTACACTTTGTGTGTGCATTGTACATGTGTGTAGATTATGTAGAATACGTTATGCTAACCCTAACCACCCCGCCAAGTAAAACTTCCCAGCAAGGAGATTTATGAATGATTATTTGTTTTAGATGTATTTAAATGGTTTAAATGGTTTAAATGGTTTTAGATGTATTTAAATGGTTTATGAATATGTGTGTTTGATGTGTTGGTATGTTTGTGGAAGAGCACCTCATTTCGTTGCTCTCTTTTTGTTGAGAACAATGACAATAAATTTATCTATCTATCTATCTATCTATCTATCTATCTATCTATCTATCTATCTATCTATCTATCTATCTATCTAAAGGCGCGCACACTCTCTCTTCAAATGCAAAATGAAAGTAAGGAGTCTGTTCTCTCTGTCACTGATGATTATGATGTGAGAGAGTGGTGTGATAAATAAAACATAAAATTGGAAGTTGGGGGCCTGGACTGGATGGGAAGTTGTGGTCCTTGGAAGTAAGTGAGGGCCCCCCACTGTAGGCCTTGCAGTGAACATCAAAAATTAAAACAACTAACCATTTAATAATAATAATAATTATTATTTATTTTTGTATCCCACCCTCCCCCGCCAAAGGCAGGCTCAGGGCGGCTAACAAGGCATGGTAAGAACCATGGTTACAATAAAATACAGTAAAATACAATAAAATACAATCATTACTATAAACAGTTCAAATGGATTAAGTTACATTCATAGGTTAAACTGAAAATTAGATACAAAAGCAAACCATTATGATTTATCAGTTAAGGTGCTACAATTCAGAGTATGTGTAGGATGGCTAGCTGTCATATCCCGGGTTTCATCCTAATCATTTAAAACATGTACAAAAACAAACAGGTTTGGGTTTTTTTGCAAAAAAAAAAGCACAGCAGGAACTCATGTGCATATTAGGCCACACCCTTGATGCCAAGCCAGCCAGAATTGCGTTCCTATGCATTCCTGCTCAAAAAAAGCCCTGCACTAGAAGGAAGGCAGTAAGTGCTATGAGGAACATGCCAAATAAAACAAAGAAGTCTTCACCTGCTGGAGAAAGACACCAATAGTTGGAGACAGACAAGTCTCCCTGGGGAGGGAAGTCCAAAGTTTTGGTGCCACAACTGAGAAGGCCCTTTCTTGGGTTGCCACATGTCTAGCTTCAGACGGCAGGGCAACTGATGCAACTGATGCAGGGCCTGTGAATATGACTAGAATGTATTGGTAGGTTCACATGGGAGGAGGTTGTCCTTAAACTATGTTGGTTCCAGGCCATACAAGGCTTTAAAAGGTCAATACCAGCACCTTGAATTGAACCAGAGCAAATTGGAAGCCTGTACAGATGGAACAAGACTAGAGCAATACAGTCCCAATCAGTGTATTTTTTTTTGTAGCAGGAACTCCTTTGCATATTAAAAACCTCCTTCCTTGAAGGTTTTTAAACAGATGTTAGATGACCTTCTGACAGCAATAAAGATCCTGTGAAATTAGGGGAAGGTATTTGTGAGTTTCCTGCATTCTGCAGGAGGTTGGACTAGATGAACCTGGAGGTCCCTCCCAACCCTATAATTCTATTAGGCCACACCCCCTTCATGGAGCCCATCCTCCATGACAAGTCATTTATCACTCAACATGAACTGTTTCCTTTGCTTTTATTTTTTTTTGGAGGGGGGGGGGAATCTGAGCCAGGCCCTGCAGTAGGGGGCAGAAAGCAGAGGTCTAAATGGCATACAAACTGGTTTGATTTGTAAACTGGCATATTGGTTCATGGTTTGGTTCATGCTTCATCCATGAACCACAAACTGCACCACAAAAACACAGTTCATGCCCATCCCTAAATTTCACTTATTTATTTATATTCCACTTTCCTCCCCAGTGAGGACCCAAAGTGCCCCGTCTCCATTTTATCACCACAATGACCCCGTGAGAGAGGTTGGGCTGAATGTTTGTAATTAGCCCAAGGTCACTCAGCAAGCATCCATAGTAGACTAGGGATTCAAACCTGGGTCTTCTCAGATCCTAGTCTGACACTTGGAACTGCTGTACCATACTGGCTCTCTATGTGGAATGGAGATATTTTATGGTCAGGGCCGGCGCTTGAAGTCGGTGAGGTAGGCGGCTGCCCGGGGCAGCACCCCACTGCAGTGTTGGGGACAGGCGCCCCGTCCTTGTCCCCGTTCACTCCGCTCACACCGACCCCTTTGCCCAGCCCTTTCCCACTTCAAAGGGAGTCAGGAAAGAGGCTGCCTCTTCTCTGCTCCCTTTGAAGCCAGAGAGGGCCTGGCAAAGTCAGGGCGGGCCAAGCTGCATGTTCGTGAAGAAAGAATGCATGGCTCAGCCCAGCCTGCCCCTTGCCCAGCCTTCTCCCACATCAAAGGGAGCCAGGAAAGAGGCTGCCTCCTTCTTCCTTCGCAAGAAAGGAGGCGGCCTATTCCAGGCTCCCTTTGAAGCAGGAGAGGGGCAGGCTGAGCATTCGCACTTTGCACACATGAGTAGAGTCCTTGGGGGGGTGGGCACAGGGTTCTGCCTGGGGTGCCAGAACCCCTAGCACTTTACCTTGGGGGGGTGTTACCCTGTTATTTACCATAGGGATAAGGATATGGCCAGGCAGAACTAATTTCAGAGATAGCAAGTGCTGAAAGCAGAATGCTGCTTCTTGAAATAGTTGAAAGAATAACTAAACTGTCTATGACCGTAAGAACATAAGAAAGCCATGTTGGAACAAGTCAATGGTCCATCCAGTCCAACACTCTGTGTCACACATTGGCAAAATAAAAAACAGGTGCCATCAGGCGGTCCATCAGTGGGGGCAGGACACTAAAAGCTCTCCCACTATTGCCCCCCAAGCACCAAGAATACAGAGCATCACTGCCTCAGACAGAGAGTTCCAACGATATGCTGTGGCTAATAGCCAAAGATGGACCTCTGCTCCATATGTTTATCCAATCCCCTCTTGAAGCCATCTATGCTTGTAGCTGCCACCACCTCCTGTGGCAGTGAATTCCATGTGTTAATCACCCTTTAGGTGAAGACGTATTTCCTTTTATCTATTCTCACCCAACTGCTCAGCAATTTCATTGAATGTCCATGAGTTCTTGTATTGTGAGAAAGGGAGAAAGTACTTCTCATCTGATCTTAAAGAATTAAAGTCTATAGCCACCATTTCGTTCTTTGATTGTGGCACCTAGTTAGCAGAACACAAGGGTGTTTAGTTGTTGCCGTTGTTGCAACTTGTCTTTCTCAAGTTAGTGGCCTCCTCTCTTTCACTGAGAGCAATATGCCCTCAATTAACCTTTTTAATTTTACTGCAGTGGGTCACAAGCTGACCTACTAGCATTGAACTGGAAAGGACTTCTCACCCACATGGTTAATGAGAGAGCAATCTTGGAGCATGGCAGTCAACCACATGGGAGATTTTAGGAGAGGAGGAAGCCAACCAGTATATAGCAGAAAGCACAAAACAGTATTTTGAAGTTTATATTCAATAGAGATAACGTTAATTCTTCAAGCTTGCCAATTATGAAAAAGCATAAATCCACCTTACCATAAAGATCTAAGCAGCAGACTGTTCCACTCAATGAGAACCTGTGTGGCATGGTGGTTAGAGCAGCGATGTCAAACATGTAGCCCAGGGGCTGAATCAAGCCCCCAAAGGGCTCCTATCAGGTCCCCGAGTATCTGGCTGTTGTCTGCTTCCTTCTCCCTCTCTTTGCTTCCTTCTGCATTATAGCTTGCTTTGTCAGGCTTGCTCAATCGCACAGCAGAGCTACAGAGCAAAACCTTTATTTTTTCCATTGGCTCTTGGGGAGGGTGGGGGGAAGGAGAATTTGCTTTGCCAGGCTCTCTCAATTACACAACAGAGCTACTGATCCAAGCCTTTCTTCCTTCTGTTGGCTGAGACGCCTCCCTCTCCTGATCCCCTGGGGAAGGAAGGAAAGAGCCAGAGCTTCCTTCGCCCAGCTCCCTGGATCTCATGGGAGAGATACAAAGAAAGCAGCTTTAAAGACCGATTGCTAATGTTTTAAGCACGTTTTATATTAAGGTTATTTTTTTTTAAAAAAATCTTTAGGTCGTTTTCGCACTTACTTTATTCCGGAGCGACGTCCCTCTTCACCGCGCAGCGTCTGCGCGGATTTCGCACTACTTGCTCCGCAGAACTCGGAAGTCCCGCGGCTTTTGCGTCGCAAATGTAAACTGTTTTTTGGCGGTTTACATTTGCGACGCAAAAGCCGCGGGACTTCCGGGTTCTGCGGAGCAAGTAGTGCGAAATCCGCGCAGACGCTGCGCGGTGAAGAGGGAAGTCGCTCCGGAATAAGGTAAGTGCGAAAACGACCCTAGTTTTGTTTGTGTCCTTTGTAAAGTTTGTATCTCTGCTACTGGCATTACATTTTATGACACACGTGGTCCAGCCTGACAAGGTCTCATTTGTGTCATATCCGGCCCTCATAACAAATGAGATCAGCATCTCTGGGTTAGAGTATCGGATCAGAACTTGGGAGACTGGGATCTAGTCCTGAAGCTCACTGTGTGACCCTGCATCAATCTATTTCAGTTTAAATGACCCAACAGGGTTGTGGCTGTGATAATAAAATGGTGAGGGGAGAACCACAGAAAGTTCCTTGGGGGTGAGGGAGTCAGGATAAAACTGACCGGTGGGAAGCTTTGCATTTTTTTCAGTTCAGCAGAGTGATGATGACTTTGTCCATAACCCACTGAGCATTAGAAGCTGATGTTCCACTGGATAACTAGAGGATTTACCATTCACTCAGAATTCTTCCAGTCTACAGGGTAGGTGGGTCCAATGAAGGTGCCTTTTCTTATGGTTTCTTGGAAGAACTAACTGGAATTCTGTTGTGGGCGGGGGAGGTTCATAGGCAGATGTTTTTTCACTTACAGATTGGAAAAGAGAGAAAGACCATAGAGGAGAGTTCCCCAACGAGGTGCCCATGGATGCCATGGTGCTCACCAATCCCTTTCTTAGTGCCCACCAAGTGTTTTTAGAAATGGGTGGAGTCAAATGCAGCTCCCATCCAGCAGGGCTTCTTACTGGTCATTGGAGATCTGATTGGCTATACAGATTAAAAAAAACCCACAGTGTTGGTTTTATTCTCTCATTCTTCCCCAGTATACTTTAAAAAAAAAATTAAGTCTGCTAGTCCCCTGTATTTGGAATTCCTCTCTTTGTGTGTGTGGTTGGCTCCATCTGCTGTGGTGACCATTTTGTGGTTGTATCCACTATCTTGTGTTAGAATTCCAAAGGTGCCCACAGGTTCTTTCTTTCCTTTTAAAAAACATTCTATTGGGAGCACTATGGCGCTGAAACAGGACCACGGAAGCCAGTGGGATGACCATGGTCATCCCGCTGAAATGACACAGCGTTTCAGTTATGGCTCGTTATCACAAGGGAAATTGCTGTGCAAAACCCTCATCCCTGTATTGGTTTACTCAATGACAGGCCAATAATGAATAACATCTGGTTTAGAACAGTAATATGAAAAGGCTCTATGTCATAGAAACTTGATGGGTGACCTTGGGACAGTCACTTTATCGTATCTTGAACTTCTGCACAAGATTATTATTCTGATGATAAAATGGTGGAGGGGGAATGATGTGCAAACTGCTTTGGATCCTGATTAGGGATTATAAAAAAGGTAGTCCCCTGTGCAAGCACCAAGTCGTTACCAACCCATGGGGTGACGCCACATCACAACGTTTTCTTAGCAGACTTTTTACGGGGTTATAGTGGGGTATAAATAAAGATCATTACCACCTGTCCTGTAGAATGACATTTTTACTTGGTCCTTGCGTACTCCTTCTACTTTTTTGATTCCGATGATTGGATCCTAAACTGATTACCAATTCAGCGCATGCTAGGTTCGGGGAAAGCCTAAACTATGCCAAAATCTGGTCATATTCCCTTTATGCTGAGGCTGTCCCGTAAACCTGCCAGCCTGCGCTAACTTCAGCTATTAATAAATCTGCTCCTTAGGCTGCTTTGTAATGATGTTATATTGAATTCAGATCATGACAGCAGGAGATCACAAATGGTTCATTATATGCTGTGAGCTGGAGGTGCCTTGCATGAGCATAGCATGTCTGCTGACTCTAGCGGTGCAGTTTTCTTCTGATTAACTGTGGCTTCGAAAAATTGTAGTTGCTTGCAAGGAAGTGCCAGAGTCCATGCACACCAATTCAGCTACCATAAGTAAGAGATGGCTTTGAGGCTTGGGGCAGGATTTGGATGCAGATGGGTATGATGACCCAGTAAGATCACAAGGGTTGTACCCCTCCTTAGGTCATTGGTCAAGTCCTCTGGACTCATTGGTTGAGTCTCCTGGGGGGGGGGGACAATATTGATTTGAACCAAAAGTATATATACAACACTACCCCTCAGCAAAAGATTGTTACTAAGATGTCAGTCTAAATCTCTGTTTAAATAAATGGTCAGGTTTCCAGCTTCTCCATCCCGGTCCATCCTTCACCTGCTGACTGGCACATAGCAACTAGGATGTTTAGATGGCTCTTGCAGCTTGTAATAGTTGTAGACAGCTGACTCCCAACTGCCTCACAGTCTTCCCTCTAGTCCTGCTAAGGTGTTCTACCCATCCCCTCACAGGATCACCTATTGATCTTTCAGCTTCTTTTAGGCTATTTGTGCTGCTTCCCTGTTTTTCTTCTTTGATGAGGAATCTTCCTCTTTGCCTTCGGTTTCTCTTTCATCCAGATTCTGGTTGGCAGCTCTTTTTGTATGTCTTTGTCAGGAAGAGACTTCTTGCCAGTGACTTTAGGCTGTTGATTGTGTGTCAGTCAATTGCCCATGTTAAGAACATAAGAGAAGCCATGTTGGATCAGGGCAGTTGCCCATCCAGTCCAACACTCTGGGCATTTTCGCACTCACCTTCAGCCGGCGCGACCCCCCTCTTCACCGCGCAGGATCTGCGCGGATTTCGCACTAAACGCCGCGGAGCAGCCTTTTGTGCCGGAAACTCCCGGCGCAAAAGCCGCTCAAATGGAAACTGCCAAAAAGCAGTTTCCATTTGAGCGGCTTTTGCGCTGGGAGTTTCCGGCACAAAAGGCTGCTCCGCGGCGTTTAGTGCGAAATCCGCACAGATCCTGCGCGGTGAGGAGGGGGGTCGCGCCGGCTGAAGGTGAGTGCGAAAACGCCCTCTGTGTTACATGGTGGCCAAAAAAAACCAGATGCCATCAGGAGGTTCATCAGTGGGGCCAGGACACTAGAAGCCCTCCTACTATTGCCCCCCCCCAAGCACCAAGAATACAGAGCATCACTGTCCCAGACAGAGAGTTCCATTAATACCTTGTGACTAATAGCCATTGATGGACCTCTGCTCCATATGTTTATCCAATTCCCTCTTTAAGCTGTCTATGCTTGTAGCAACCACCACCTCCTGTGGCAGTGAAATCCATGTGTTAATCACCCTTTGGGTGAAGAAGTACTTCCTTTTATCTGTTCTAACCCAACGGCTCAGCAATTTCACTGAGACCAATTTCACACTAGATCTTCCTGGTTTAGCCCTGTCCCCAAGATGACATTCTACACTAAAATCATAGAATCACAGAGTCCTAGAGTTAGTTTCTCTGCTTCTCTGATTCCAGTGTAGAATGTCAGTTTGGGATCAGGGCTAAACCAGGATCAAAGGTCTAGTGTGAAATTGGTCTGAGTGTCCACAAGTTCTTTTATTGTGAGAAAGGGAGAAAAGTACTTCTTTCTCTACCTTTTCTATCCCATGCATAATCTTGTAAACCTATATCATGTCACCCCTCAGTCTACATTGCTCCAAGCTAAAGAGCCCTAAAGGCTTTAACCTTTCTTCATAGGGGAAAGTGTTCCAACCCTTTAATCATCCTAGTTGCCCTTTTTCCAATGGTATAATATCTTTTTTTGAGGTGTGGTGACCAGAATTGCACACAGTACTCCAAATGCTGATTATTAATATTGTGATTATGTAATATATATTTCGTCTAAGGTATGCATTCCATATAAGTCTCTTCAGGGGTTTTTTTGTAACAGAAACTCCTTTGCATATTAGGCCACACATCTCTGATGTAGTCAATCCTCCTGGAGCTTTCAGTAGGCCCTGTACTAAAAGCCCTGTAAGCTCTTGGAGGATTGGCTACATCAGGGGTGTGTGGCCTAATATGCAAAGGAGTTCCTGCTACAAAAAAAGTCCTGGGTCTCTTATATGTTACCTTTTATAATGTAATTGCTGATTAGCTTTGTTTTGCTTTACTTTGCTCATTTTCTGCCCCTGTAATCTTAGAGTAAAGAGCCCCGTGGTGCAGAGTGGTAAAGCTGCAATACTGCAGTCGGAGCCCTCTGCTCACGACCTGAGTTCGATCCCAGAGGAAGCTGGTTCAGGTAGCCGGCTCCAGGTTGACTCAGCCATCCATCCTTCCGAGGTCGGTAAAATGAGTACCCAGCTTGCTGGGGGGAAAGTGTAGATGACTGGGGAAGGCAATGGCAAGCCACCCCGTAAAAAGTCTGCCATGAAAACGTTGTGAAAGCAACGTCATGCCAGAGTCGAAAACGACTGGTGCTTCCACAGGGGACTAAATTTACCTTTATTTAAGAGTCCCATGGTGCAGAGTAGTAAAGCTGCAGTACTGCAGTCAGAGCCCTCTGCTCACGACCTGAGTTCGATCCCAGCGGAAGCTGGTTCAGGTAGCCGGCTCCAGGTTGACTCAGCCGTCCATCCTTCCGAGGTCGGTAAAATGAGTACCCAGCTTGCTGGGGGGCAAGTGTGGATGACTGGGGAAGGTAATGGCAAACCACCCCGTAAAAAGTCTGCCATGAAAACGTTGTGAAAGCAACGTCACCCCAGAGTCGAAAATGACTGGTGTTTCCACAGGGGACTACCTTTACCTTTAATCTTAGAGTGGAATGGAATGTGCCACAGCATCCCTTTTCTCTATTCAACCGTGAGAGGTCGGTGGTTATCTGTATGACTGGGAAGAACTGTTTGGAGTCTCACTTGCAAAGAGAACACTTAATAATTATGTGGGTGGGGGATTGAGCGCATAATAATTCAAATATTTACCACCAATTTTGCATGCTTCAGATTGCTGATATCATTAACTATTGTATGTAGAGTATAAGTTTCTGGTCCTCCCTTATGAGGTCAGTTCTAACAAGAACGTCTTGCTGTGAACATGGATCTTTTCAATAAAGTCATTATTTGATTCAAATCAAAGAGGCTGAATTGATGAGAGCTAAACAGAACCTATATAGCTTTTGCTTTCCTAAGATTGCCAGCTCCAGGTGGAGATTTGGGGGGGGGGGGTGGAGCTTGGAGAGGGCCAAGTTCAGGGAGAGAAGGGATGTAAGTGTGTATAATGTCAGAGTCCACTCTGAAATCAGCCATTTTCTCCAGGGAAACTGATCGCTGTCTCTTGGAGGTCAGTTTTAATTCTGGGAGATCCCCAGGCCACATCTGGAGGATGGCAACCTTACACTCTTCTAACTGCCCCCCAGCCCCTCCTCTCTCTGCTCCTATATCTGCTGAGGAAGGTTCTAATGAATCAACTGCTGACAATCATCAGAGTTTGTTCTGATTGGCTCTTGAATTCTGAAGTTTACAACCACCCTCAAGGTATGTCATCCAACAGAAACACTATTTTGAGCTTTAAAATCCTTCTTGTTGACCTTTCAGCCTCCCTTTAGGAGCAGTCACTAAGGTCACTGACCAATGGCTTTATAACCAGCATGTTTTCCACTATAAAATATGACATACTTAAATAAAATAAAGATAAAAAACATCCCATTTTGAAATGATATTTGAAATAAGTTTTTTTTTTCCTTTAAGAAAAGCATTTTGTTTTACGTTGTGGGAATAAACCTAGAGGCAGAGTAATAGGTATTCCTTGTTTCCAGTTAGATTTGAGAAACTCCATTATCTTTGCCTGATCTGTCTGCTGGGAGCAGCTGGAACTCAGCAGTTAAAAGAAAAAAGTAATATGATTTGGTAACATGGTCAGCAATGACTTGTGATGTACACTGTGGTCCCCTTTTCCATGCACTAAAGATCATTACTGCACTCCTAAGTAAGTTCCCATAACTCAGGATAATTACCTAGTGGTGGTATAAAGTTTAGAGTGTTGGAGTAGGATATATGGACATTTGAAGCTGCCTTATACTGAATCAGACCCCTGGTCCATCAAAGTCAGTATTGTCTTCTCAGACTGGCAGCGGCTCTCCAGAGTCTCAAGCTGAGGTTTTTCACATCTATTCGCCTGGACCCTTTTTTGGAGATGCCAGGGATTGAGCCTGGGACCTTACCAAGCAGATGCTCTACCACTGAGCCACCTATAGGCTGCTTGGAGTCAAGTCTCTGTGCAGCCCTGAAGCTCTCTGGGTGACCTCAGGCTAGTGAGATCTTTTAGCCTAAGATACCTCACAGAGAGCCAAATGAGATGTGACAGTGTCTGCATAGTGGTGCATTGGGCTGAGGTTCGGTTGTCCTCCCCATGCCTTATGGCTGCACCACCCCAAGGCTGTTTTGTCACTAGCAATGGAAGCAGGGGTGAGGAACAAGAGCACTGTGGCCTCCATGGCATTTTTAAATTACTTTAAATTGTTAGTGCTGTTCTTGTGGTGGCTGCAAGGACACTGTCATGTCTAGTTTGGCCCAGATTTATTGTAAAGATAAAATGGAGGAAAGGAGACCAATCTATGCCACCAAGTTGCCAACCTCCAAGTAGTGGCTGGAGATCTCCTGGGATTACAACTGGTCTCCAGGTGACAGAGATCAATTCCTCTGGAGAAAATGGCTGTTATGGAAGTTGGACTCTATGGTACTTCCCTGCTGAAGCGCCTCCTCTCCCTAAACCACCCCCTCCTCTAGGGTTGCCAGGTGCCTCTTCCTCTCCAGTGGAGGATCTTGGGGGACATTCCCAAAGGGGGCTGGGCCATCTCCAACCTGATGACATCACACAGAAGTGACATCATCATGTTGGGGACCAGTACCCCACACGCCTGAATACCACTTGGAATTCAGGTGCAGAAAGCCCCCCTGCTTCTTGCGGGGAGGAAGCACGGAATCTGGTTTCCCTTCCCCATGTGCCCCACCATGGCAAAGGAAAAGGGAGAAACCACATGCCTGAACTCCAAGCAGAAATCAGACAAGCAGCAAGTGGCGAGCAGCGACCCCTCTCCCTCCCTCCTGCAAGATCTAAAGGGCCCTCCAGTGATCAGCTGAAGGGCCTTTTAAATCTCTCAGGAATGTAGGGAAAGGGGTGGCCACTAATGGTCACACTTGGGAGCCGGGCTTCCCCACCAGCTGACTGAGCAGGGGTGGATTGGAGCCCCCCAAAGCAGGAGAATTCCTGGTGGGATCTGGGGACTGGCAACCCTATCCTCCTCAGACTCCACCCACAAATATCCAGAAATTTCTCAACACAGAGCTGGCAACTCTATAAGCCACCCTGAGCTTTTTGGAGACCTAGCGGGATAAAAATATGTTAGATAAATTATATATTACATGGCTAAAGAGTGGTAAAAAATACTTTTGGAATTTTTTTCATTCCAGGTATATAGATAAAATTAAGATTCTTATCTTCATTGACCCTTCGGCTGTGAAACGTTCCTATTCACATGCTTAATTGTTTATTTTAATTAGTGCGCATATGTGTGTTTAAGCTTATTTTAATATTTTTGATTGCTGCCTTGGGTTAATTAAGTGGTGGATATTCCAGAGAAAGAAAAAGAGAAATTAATGTTTGACTTGTAAGCAGAGTGTTGATACCGAATGAGTACAGACACTGTGAACGAATAATTCTGTTAGTTGAATTTCCCAACAGGAAGCCACAACAATGCAGTTTGGTCTGTGACTTTTTGATCTTCACTGATGACAATGAATTTTCGATTGTCAATAGCAAGTTAGGATTATCTCAAATTGCGTAAGGTTTGTTAAGCAAGTTTAGTTGTCTTCTTTAGAAAACCATGATTTAAAAGTGGTTCAAGGCATATGTTTTTCATTCATAGAACAAGCACAATCCAGCCCATTATTCACTGGTTTTCAAACACATACATCATATGAACATATGAAGCTGCCTTCTACTGAATCAGACCTTTGGTCCATCAAAGTCAGTATTGTCTTCTCAGACTGGCAGCGGCTCTCCAGGGTCTCAAGCTGAGGTTTTTCACACCTATTTGCCTGGACCCTTTTTAGTTGGAGATGCCGGGGATTGAACCTGGGACCTTCTGCTTCCCAAGCAGATGCTCTACCACTGAGCCACCGTCCCTCCCCTTAATCTAATTTCGGATTCTCTTCTCTATACCTGAATGCCATCAATGGAGGTTTGTCCTGTGCTGGGGACTTCCTGCAGTTATTACAAGAAATCTGGAAGTTATCAGACCGTATTCCAGATGAGAACTATGTAGGAGCTTCATGTCAGATGCATCCTATAGTGACCATATAGGATACATCTGACATGGGACTTCCCACTGGCATGCCACCATGTAGCTTTGTCAGTATTTGTGCCCCTCTCCTCCACTGGCTCACCTTGCCACCAGCAGGACCTGGAATGCAAGAGCTGGCAGAGGAACAGGAAGTCAGATTCTCTGCCTAGAAGCAAAGAGGCTCCCACTATTTAACTGGCCAGACCTGGGACAGAGGTATGTGGTTGTCACTTCCTTGGTTGTCACATGGAGCGCCATACCAGAGTTTTGCCCTGTGTCTGCACCCTGCCCTTGGTACATACTGCAAACTACAAAGCCCTTCATTTGAAAAGTGTCACAGCAATGATTAATAATATCCCCCCAGAGTGATAATCAGGGGACAGGATTATGTTGTTTGCATGAACACAAACTGATTACTTCTTTGCAATAGTATAGTGTGCAAACTGACTTCTTTTTAAATGTTATTTTTCTAAATATAATATTTCTAAGGTTAAATGCCAAATATGTGGGCTTGGATCCAAAGATGCCAGCACTCCCACTTGTGCGTGAGAATCACACACACACCCCTTTACGGCAGCCCTCCAGAAGCCATTGCAGACATCAAGGAGCCCTCCAAATGGTACACAAACTGGCCATCTCCTCCTCCCACCACGAGCAGGTGGAAGTGCATTCTGTTTGTGTGTGGATGCTTTTTCCTCCCTGTAACGTACTGAAGTCAAAATATTTATCATTTAGTCCATCTCCATCTCTGTATCCAAGACAGGTTTCCCTCTAGTGTGTTGTCCAATGTCTGATTACTTATCAATGCTGATTCAAAAGTAACAAACAAAACGTTACTCCGGTCTCTGAGGATCTGAAGGCTCCCCCCACCCCCATGTAAACATGTTTCCTATCACTTCACAGATATATCAGTTCTATCAACCATGTGAAACTGAAAGATAGTTCTCTATATCTGTCAGAATGGGGAAATATCACATGGCATAGAAACTGTCATGAAGTTCTTTTTTTTTAATGGCTTAAAAAAAAAAAGCAGATTTATTCAATGGAAAAGAAATGATATTTAGGTGAAGAAATATTGAAGGCGGCCAGCCCTTCTACCAGTGTGCCAAATGTCTTTATCAGCCATGTAAATGCAATAAAAGGATATATGCATAACATTATAGGATTTATAGCCAAGGAAGGAACAAAACCATATAAAATAGCATTTCTGTCTTAAAATTTTGTCTTTACTCTCGGCTCAGATTTAAAAAGTGTGCATGTGTGAAAAGTGTATATCAGGCTGTCTTTTTCCTAACTAAGTATATCAATGCATATTATGTTCAGCTTTCTGAGAGAACTGGACAATTTATAAATGCTATTCGCATTTAATTAATAGTCATTTCTTCTCCATAAGCATATTTACTTGGGTCCTTTGTTCCTACGGCAACCCAGTGAGAGCTCCTGCTACAAGAACAGTCTAGACTAATCTAAAAAGAGAGGGGGAAAAAAAGCAATGTAGATTAATGAGCAGGGCTGATATTAAGATTATACTGCATAGACCAAGTACCGACACGGGTGAGAGAAAGCATTATCAAGAATCTAAAGCTAGAAATCTCTTATTCCAAGAAGCCTATTTATAGCAATTATGGACTTTATTTATTCAAGTGTGCTTATGGTACACAGAATTGTGAATGCAGGCTCATTTAGTACTAAGTTCTCTTTAATTGGCCATCAGCTCAGGTAGAGGGTTTCTGGGGGAGGGGGGGGAAAAGAAAGAATAATTGCAAACCATTTCCAACCTGGTTTAAAACATTTGTCAGGGGAATAGATGAACAGTGTTCCAAGCATTTTTTCCGGAGCATTTGGATGCTCCCCTTACGGACACAGCTCTATTTTAAAACCAGAAGAGTAAATAAATTTACTCAGTGGATTTAAAACCATGGACTTTTAAAAAAAAAAAATAACGCTTTTAAGTTTTCTGTCTCTCAGTGTAAAGTACTGAATACATTCTAAGGGACCATTTGATGTAAATAACAATTACAAATATAAGAAATAATTAAGTGTGCATTCATCTTCCAGGATTATATATGCATCTGCTCAGATTAACTTGAATATCTATTCTATTTTAAAGGCGTACATTGTAAAATAAAATGAACAAGGCATTATATGTTACCAGATAAATTCATTCAAATAAGAATCGCATCCTGAATTTCAGTCATTAGTTTACAAAACCAGATAGATAGATAGATAGATAGATAGATAGATAGATAGATAGATGATAGATAGATAGATAGATAGATAGATAGATAGATAGATAGATAGATAGATAGATAGATAGATAGATATAGATAAGCAACAGAAATGGAAACATGCTTTGTCACAGATACTATGTGTAAACATATATGTATACATATACATACACACATAGCATCTGTGACAACATGCTTGTATTTCTGAAATTTATTTTGTATGTTTTTATATTTTTACTTTAAAACATAGTATGCAGAATGCTTTAAAGTAGAGGTGTGTTTATATGGTGGGAGAAGGGTCTAGTGTACTGTTTCCATTACTAACACAGTTTGCGTAATAGGAAAATCTTTAATTATTTCATTTACTGGGGAAAGAGGCCTGTCTGACATAACATTTTCAGAGCATTCTGTAAGCTTCAGGTTTCAATATTAGGATTCTGGACTTGATTCTTCTATATTCTAGAAGGTTACTGTAGTCTGTCAGGTTTTTTTTTTTTTTAAGTATCTTGTGGTTTACTTCTTTAGCTCATATGATATTTATTTGTTTTGTTCTATTTATATTTTCTTGTCTGTGATACAACAGTGTCCGTTATAGATAACCTCTGAGGTCATTGTGGCAACCTCTCCCCTGTTCATAACTCCTATGTTCTCTTTTTCTCTAGGTCAGTTCTTACCAGTGGACAAATTGATTGTCTGCCTATGCCAATCCACTGCTTTCTGATTCTGAGTGATCCTTCCTCTAGAATATACATCACCAGAAACTGTGCTAAGGCTTTATTAGCTAATCTGATTTTACATATAGGAATCAACTGGTTGAAACCAATTAGTCATTTATTTGAGACCTGACCCTTATTCCAGAATATTCTGCTAACGTAACATTTGTTTTTTTATACTGAGGTTTTTAATTGCAAACTGCCTTGAAGAGATGGCATAGAAATATCTCAAATAAATAAATAATGCCAAAGGAAAAGATAAGCACCTGCTCTCAATTTCTTTAAAATATTGTGCAGCAAATTCTAAAAGTCACTTAACAGCAAATTGATATGGGCTCAGGCAGAGCTTAAATACGTCTGTATATTCCTTTCCTCGCCGTGCACTGAATTTCTGCACTAACTATAGACATCTGGAATCATGTGGATTTATACTATGGGAAGAAGCACACCAAGGCATGGCTTCTCAGCTAGTCATATTTTGTGTAGGCTGAAATATATCATGATTCAAGTAGACATTCTATTTATTTGTTTCAGTGTACTGTGACACTTCGTGTGTTAAGATTCCACCAAATTTCTAAGTGCATGCCCCAAGATGTTCTAAGCATACCCATCTTAAAAGGATGGACGCGGCAAATTTGCAAACACAGCCAAACGTGCCAAGGAAACAGGACCAACAGCATGTCCCTTTTGGAGATATTCTAGTAGGAATTCCAAGGTCTGCAGCTGTGTAATGTGTGAAAAAGCCTGTGATTCCATGAAAGGCTGGAAGATGTAATTGCATGGGAGTTGATTTCCAGTTACCTTATATCCCACGCACCATGATTCCAGAGACTTATCACACAGCACGGGGAAAGAAAAAATCAGTCATTCAGATAAACTAAACCTACGGAAGATGGGAAAATTTTTAGAAAAGATTACAATGATTGTAATGTATTAGCTATTTAAAAAAAAAAAAAAACAAAACTTATGCAGCTTTTAGCAGCTGCACATTGAACAAATTGATTAATCTTGGCAATCAAACAGAGGGGCAGTTCATTCCCGTATAATTTGTGAGCAGAGACTAGAAGTCCTGCTTGTTCTTCTGGGCTTGTATGAAGTGCATTTTAATACCAAAGAACACAACAACTTAAATGCCATCCCCCTGGTTTTATGAAAAAGCAATATAGGAGAGTAAATAGGGCAAATACCAACAAGGAAGGACACACAAGTTGAGTCAAACAATAAATTCAAATAATATCACAACATCGACCAGAGGAGGCAGTGTGTGACTTAAGCTTCCTAGATGGGTCCTTTTTTTCCCCCCTTCCTTCCTTTGCCAGAGAGGCAGGGGGGACCCTTCGAAATGTAGGACTTAACTATTATTTTTATAAAATACATTATTCATTATAAACATTGACACGTTTATGTTCATTCTCTTCCTTGTTTCCTCAACACGCTCCACAACAAAACGAGGAAAGAGCTGTTGTCGGAACACTGTAGGAACAGTATTGATACTTCTTTTAAAAGAAGAACTATTCAATTTATCCCCTTCTATTAGCATCTTTTTTCCGCTGATTTTCCCCTCCCCCATCTTTTTAACCAAGAGGAATCAATAAAGAAACATATGGGAGATGATCAGATGAAATTCTATTTCAAGATCAGGGAGATTTGTATCCTTTTCTTTTTTGGAAGGGGGGGAGGGAGGTAGCTCTCATAGATAATTATTTGGTGGTGTAATTTATGGCTCCCCGACAATTAAGATGTAATTTGCCTACCCTTCTGAAAATCATCATAGTGCTGCATTCTGTAACCTTCATCGCAATGTAAATAACAATGCCAATGATTTGCATTGACTGTGTTTAAACCTGATGCTCTCTCTCTCTCTCTCTCTCTCTCTCACACACACACACACACACACACACAGGAATGCTGCAACAAACTGCAGCCTCAAAGTGCTGAAGTCCAAGTCTTTGATCTTAAACAGAAGGCACAAAAAAAAGGGGGGGAACTGAGATTTGCAGATCTGATAATGAGCCGGTTAATGACATAAATGATACCTCAAGAACCTCACTAAACCATCCAGGTCCTACAATTTAATCTGTAATAAATACTCCTGCATCATTGCGAGACGGGTGCTCATAATGGCAAATGAAATATGCTGGTATGATAGGTACAATAAATCTGGATTTTCCTATGGTTCCCTCAGGCTAGAACAATATGTAACCAGAGCGCGCACTGTCAGGATGAGCAGATCTCAAAGCCATCATAAAATCTAAATGGGGACTAATTAGGAGGCCCTTCCCTTCTAGAGTTACTATTTCTATTGACATTTTCCATGCATGAGCCCCTCCATAACATCATAAGTCACCAAGATAAGAACTCCCTAGATTATAGGGAAAAAGCTTTAATGGAGAAGTTGAACTCGAAGGCGATGCATAAATTTTCCTTTTGATACTACAGGAAGTCTGTGTTCAGTACTTTCTTTACAAACTTTCATTCCCTGCACTGGATGCTTCTTAATCTTGTGAAGGCTTTTGCTGGGAGCCACCTTTCCTCTCCCTGCCTTGGCACTGTAGATGCTTAAATCCATCCCCGCCCGCCCCCAGCTCCCATTTAGATGGCTCATTCATTGCTTATGTCAGGGAGTTTGTTCTTAATTCCCATTCATATTTTGAACTTTTTTTTTTCCCTTTTGCAGTGACATAATTTGCAGGCCTGCAAGGAACATTTGGAGACAGATGCTGAAAGGAGAAATTTAAAACAGCTTACCCTATGACTACCATTCCATATACACCAGGCTCCTAGAGCTGATTCACATTTTAAAAAGTTTATAGAGCAACAACTATTGACTCCTAGTAAGGTTGAAGGAAATGACTGTTCTCCATCAGCAGTCATGGTTACAAATGTTTTAAGCACATATGTATGGGACCAGTCAATAGAAATGAGTTTATCAGGTAACAAATATAGACTTTTGTGGCTACTATCTTAACCCAAGCAGTACAAATATTCTTTATGTTGCTCTGTTACCTTTCACGTTGGGGGAAGGATTTATTTATTTATTCTCTACTTTTCTCCCCAATGTAGACCCATAGTGGCCTATAGTGTAGACCCAATGTAGACCCATAGTGGGGGAGGGATTTATTTATTTATTCTCTACTTTTCTCCCCAACGTAGACCCATAGTGGCCTACATTATTCTTCTCATTTCAATTTTGAGTAAGATTCTTATCACATGCTCAGTAGTGCCATGATATCTAGTTCTTGCCACAAGTGTTCATTTAACAAACATTAATCCACGTTGCGTAGTGTGAAGGGTTGTTTTTGTTTTGTTTTTTTTAAAAAAAAGAAAAATTCCCCAGAGCTGTGGAGATTCAATATCCCATAAATCATTGCTAACTTTATACAGAAAGTTGCAGAAATGCTGGCCCTTTCAAGAAGAACCAGAGACAAGTGGCTAGATAGATCTCATGACTTCCAATGGTTTGGAATCAGAATGCAGTGATGAAACATACTAAAAGCATTCTCTGGAGGTATAATGCAAGCATCCTGATTGTCAAGACCTAAAAAGATCATGTGAAAGCATCACAGAATTCTTTGAGGTGGGTTCCTCACAAAATTCTTTGAGGAAGATAATTGGATCTTCTCTGGGAGAGTGACAGGGCAGTGGTCGTTTTCGCACTCACCTTAATCAGCAGCGACGACCCTCTTCACCGCGCAGGATGTGCGCGGATTTTGCACTAATTGCCGCGGAGCACCCGGGAGAGCCGGAAAGTCCTGGCGCTTTTGCGGTGCAAACGGAAACCGCCAAAAACCAGTTTCCGTTTGCGCCGCAAAAGCGCCGGGACTTTCCGGCTCTTCTGGGTGCTCCGCGGCAATTAGTGTGAAATCCGCGCAGATCCTGCGCGGTGAAGAGGGTCGTCGCTGCTGATTAAGGTGAGTGCGAAAACGACCAGTGAGTGCTGAATTTCTTGGTGCTTCTTTTCATAGCATCAATTAGGATATCTTTCCTGCAGTGGTGAATGGGTTGGGAGAGGGTTCTGTGCTTCAGTTGCCTCACTCTTACCTGGCTGATGGTTCCTGAACGTAGTATTGGGAGCTGCTTCTTCATCCTATGAGGTCCCACAAGTATCCATTTTGTCCCCCATGCTACTTAACACCTACATGAAAATGCTGGGAGAGGTTAATGGGGGGGGTGGTGGTTAGAGTGAGGCATCTTATCTTTATATAATAAAAGCCCTGTGGTAGTGGTCAAATTTGGTTCTCCCATTGGCTGTGGGATGCACTCCATAAACCATTGGCCCATCAATCACAACTGAAGGTCTGTTGCATTCCATTGACTGAGGACTGAGGCACTGCTTCACAGAGGGGATAAAGAAACCCTTACCTTGATTGGCTGAGGGAGGGAGGAAGAGGAAAACTGCCACAGAAAAGCTTTCCTTGGTTGGCACTGCTTTGCTGAGGAGATAAAGAAACCTCAATTGGCTGAGGGAAGAAGGGGGAAGAAAACTGCCTCAGAAAGCCTTCTCTTGTTTGGCACTGCTTTGCAGAGGAGATAAAGAAAGCCTTCCCTCAATTGCTGAGGAAGGAGAAAAATAGCCACAAAAAACTTTCCCTCAATTGGCTGAGGACTCCTCCCCCTTCTCCTTTGAGGAAACAAACAGCCAGAGAGAGATAGACAAAAAAAATGGCATCCCTTGGCAGCAGAATGATGTTTTATTCCAGGTACAAAGAGAGAGAGGGAAAGAAGAGGTTATAGAGCTCTGTGTTTAAGATTGGGCCACTGGGAAAGACGCTTTTGCTTTCCCTTCAGTACCTGTTGCTAACCAACCAAGATTGCTTTTGTCAGTAAGAGGCAGGGGGAGGAGGCCCTTTTCAGGCCTATTTTGGCCTTTGAAGGAGAACTCATTGGGGCCAGTCCTGACTAGGGCTGCCAGCTCTAGGTTGGGAAATTCCTGGAGATCTTTTGGTAGAATCTACAGAAGCCAGACTTTGGGAAGGGAAGAAGCCTCAGCTGAATATTATGCCATAGTATCCACCCTCCAAAGCAGTTATTTTCTCCAGGGGGAAATAGATCTGTTGTCTGAAGTTCAGTTGTGATACTAGGAGATCTTCAGGCTCCACGTGGAGGTTTCCTACTCTAAGCCTGTCAGCACCCTCTGGGTGATTTGATGCCACTTGACTGGCATGACTTAACTAGCCCTAGTTGCTTGCTCCTGTTCAGCTGCAGTCCCCCATAGCAGTCAGCACTTCAGAGTAGGGTCTGCCAGACCAACTTCCCACTACTCACAGACTTTCAGCTTAACTTGCCTCACAGCATTGTTGTGCAGATCAAAAAGGGAAGAGGAGTGTAATGTAACCTGCTTTGATCCCTACTGCAGAGAAAGACTGTAATTTTCCTAGGTAGAGGCTGCAGAGGGAGGAGGAGATAGAAAGCAATCTACCCACATCTCACCCACAGTAAATTTCTAGTATCTGTTGTATTTCTCCCTGCAACAGGCCTTATTACTAGTAGATAATAATTTCCTAATGGAATTGACCCAATCCGGCTCTCCCACTGGCTGTGGTGCGCTGCATCAATGATTGGCCCATGAACTATCACTCAAATTCCATTGCGTTCTATTGGTTAAGTCTGCTTCTCTCTCCTGCCTGCTGGGCCCTTGGGGAAGCTGCTAGGCAGTTGTTAAGCAACCATGCTTGATTCTGTCAGTAAAAGCAACCAAACTTGGTTCACTCAGTAACAGGTGGGGGGAGAAGGCCCTTTCCAAGCCTATCTCTCTCTTCTAGCTCAGAGGCTTCTCTCATGCACTCTGATGAGTGTGTGGAGTGAGAATGTTTTCCCCCAGACTGAGAACATTGGAATTGATCTTCCTGTAGGTCACCTTGCCTCTCTACAAATACCTAGCCCAGAACTTTGAGAGCGAGTGAAGTGAGCACAGGTTTGTGCCTGCATCGTCTCTCAGTCTCTACTGGATAGTCAGGGGAAAATACTTCCCCCAAAACTTAAAAAATTTGAACGCAAAAGTCAAAAGAAACAGCAAGCCAGTTTGACTGGCATTGTATAAAATCCACATTCTAATTAGTGTTCTAAAAAACTAACCAGTGAACAAACAAACAAAAAAACCTCAGCTGAACCACAGCACATCTTGGCACAATTCTGTGCACAAAATAAAGAAACTCAATGCCAAAAAATGTTCTGGCCACTGTCGAGAAGAAAAAGTACCACAAATACCATTGGAACAAGAAGAAATGTTATGGAAATAGACATACGAGCATGTCAATTAAAACAAGCAGAATCCTCAGAAGCACCAAATGAAGTTTATGTATCCTGCGATGCAGTTGTGTTTCTTTACAGGGGTGGGAGGGAACAGGACTACCAGTGATGGGCAGTTGCAGCACTATCTCTTGCCCCTTCCAAGCCAGTAAAAGGTTAAGTTAGAGAATGACAGTCCCACCAGTGCCAGAAGGCAAGAGGGTAAAGGGGGAAAAGGGCACCATGCTGAAGAAAGGGGGAATGTTTTCTCAGCAGGGCCCCTATCTACAGTTGGTGAACAGGTATCTTTTCACATCAGGGAACCATCACTGGGCAGGGAGGGAGGAGGGCTCTTGGTAATGGTAACTGGAGCATTAGGCATGTAGTTAGGTGGGTTACAAGGACACTCATGGTGATCTGCCTGCCTGGCGTGAAGTTAGCAGGCATCACACGTGGTATAGATATGCTGGTAGACAGTGCTGGGAGGAGTCAGTGGTCATGGTACATATTAGTATTTGCACTTTGCCAAAGCCTATGCTTTTTATTTACCTCACTCGGATTAGCCTTCCACCACTTAAAGGAATCCTTCTTAACTTTTAGTACTTCCATTACTTTGCTCATTGACCATGCTGGCCTGTGAGGAAATGTAGTCATGTAGGGGAAAACAATGTTGGGATATGTAGTTGGAGGAAAAATTTAGGCTGCCAGGCAGGGCATTCAGAACCAGGACCTCCAAGATAGCCTTCTCAGAAGTGCTGCCTGTTCCACGAGCAAAGCCAGATGTCTCCTTTGTCCGGAAGAAGCCTTCAACCTTTGTTGAGTGGAGTGGTAGGGTATAAGATAAAATCAGTTGCAACATTACAGCCCAAATGTACAAATTATGATATGCCACAGAGAAGTTCTGAACAAGGAACTTCCTTCAGTAGATGTTTCAATAGACAAATCCCTTTGAACATTTTAACGACTCTAAAAACATTTTGTGTTTATTCTTTGAACCCCAACCATGAGCACAAAACAATCAGAAAAATCACCCCAGTAAATTAATATTCTTCTCTGAACCTGTAAAACGTTTATTAGACGATGAGAATATAAAAGTATTATATGAAAAAAATATGCTTCAGAAACATATATAATCCACATTGGCATAGATCTTTGATGACATTTATCTTTACTCATGGGGGAAGACCTAATAACATCAATTAGCAGAACCCTCCTTACTCATGAAGGAAAATGTCATAAAACTCCCATCCACACATTCTCACTGTCCTGGTACAGTGCATGTTAATCTTTGTCTTTAGAACTGAATCTATTTGGAGCTGCAGAAATTTAGAGACAGAAGACATGAAGGATCTCACAACCTCTGACATTTCATATTTGAAAATAGGACACAGTTGTGTCTGCTTGTAACAAAGACTTTCCAAGCCTCTGTACTCCTTTGTCTTAATCTATTAATGAAGACTCTTCTCTCTGTGTTGGATGCCACAGCTATTCACACTACAATCACCTGGCTGATGTAGAAGCAAAGACGATATTCTTTCTTTGGGCAAAAGATAGAATCCCAGCTTTCCTATAATGGATTATCACCAGCTGAATATTAACCTTGCCAAGTGAGAAATGGTGCCCTATGCACATCATGGAGACAGATGCTGAAACTACTTGCTATGGCCAATGTGTATCCATCGGGTTGGGTCCAGTGATCAGCTAGTGGAAGGCACTTACAGTCATAAATCTTTCCCATTTCCACCTCTCTCCAGTGGTCTTTGCTTACCTAGGGAACAAACTTTTCCTGGAGTTGGAGAGAACTGCTGGAGAAGAACATAAGAGAAGCCATGTTGGATCAGCCCAACGGCCCATCAAGTCCAACACTCTGTGTCACACAGTGGCAAAAAAAATTATATACACACATACACTGTGGCTAATAGCCACTGATGGACCTCTGCTCCATATTTTGATCTAAACCCTTCTTGAAGGTGGCTATACTTGTGGCCGCCACCACCTCCTGTGGCAGTGAATTCCACATGTCAATCACCCTTTGGGTGAAGAAGTACTTCCTTTTATCCATTTTAACCTGTCTGCTCAGCAATTTCATCGAATGCCCACGAGTTCTTGTATTGTGAGAAAGGGAGAAAAGTACTTCTTTCTCTACTTTCTCCATCCCATGCATTATCTTGTAAACCTCTATCATGTCACATCATGTCATGATGTACAGGGAACCCAGAAATGATCCATGATCCTTGCATCTGTAGATCACTGGACTGAATGCTTTGCCACAAACGGAACTCCCTGCATCCAAATCTTTCTCCACAGGAATGTTTAGTATGGGAAACTACATATTGGTGTCATTTTATATACATTTAAATGTCTATAAACTGCTAGGATGGCCCCATCCACTTCCCTGTATCAGAGGCAAGATTTGACCTTGGTTTTTATTTCCATTTACTGATTGAGCCACCCTAGTAATGTGTTTTCTTCTTTGCTGAAGAACTCTGGCAGTCCTGCCTTGTTATAGTCCTGCCCTGTATCAGAGGCAAGATTTGACCTTGGTTTTTATTTCCATTTACTGATTGAGCCACCCTAGTAATGTTTTGGTTGTTGGCTCAGCCCAGAAACTTGAGGGAAGGATCAAGAGCACACTTTAACTTAAACAACTTAAATGGCATTTGAGGCATTTTGAAATTCAAAAATAATGAAATATTCTACTTAATACTGGGGGGAAAGGTCAAATGAAATCAGTGGTTGAAATTTCTGAGGTAAAATCAGACTGTAGTTCTTACGTTTCAAGCTAATCAGAGTTTCTTAAGATTTTTACAGTGGCTTAAATCTTTATGTTGAGAGGCTTTTGTTCCAGTGTTTTCCCCAAACACTTCAGTACACTTTCTCTGACACTTTTGGTTTCCAGAAGGCTCTGCCACTCTTTCCAGCACTCAGACCCCTTCTTTTGAAACACCAGTACTTGTCTTGAGTTTTTAACTCACTCTTAAGGCCTCTACAGTTTCTAATCACAGCAGACCAGGGGTCTCTGCACTCTTCACAGCTAACTCCCTATTTGACTGGTTAGGGAAATTCTCCTCTCTCTAGATGATCTTTCCCTTTTTTTTGGTCTGAATGCAAGTTTCCATCTAACTATCCACTCATCCCTGCCAACTTCCCCATGTTCTCCTGTCTGTGTTAAACTGCTGTCAGTCAGGGCTGAATTCTGAAACTGTCAAAACTCGGCTCTCCTCAGCTAGGGCTGAAATCAGACTGAAGTCTCCTCAGCATACAGTTCCAAAGTCTCTCTCTGCTCAGCTGATGCTAACCAGTCAGATCTCTTGGAACAGCCTTTCACTCAAGGCTCTCTGTTTCTGTAAAGAATTAATCCTTCACAGTCAATATGTTGTTGAAGGCTTTCACAGCTGGAGTCCATTGGTTGTTGTAGATTTTCCAGACTGTGTGGCCATGGTCTTGGCATTGTGAGACCTGACATTTCGCCAGCAACTGTGACTGACATTCTCAGAGGTGTAACCCAGAAAACTGGAGTTCTCTCTTGACCCAGAGAGAACTCCAGTTTTCTGGGTTACACCTCTGAGGATGCCAGTCACAGTTGCTGGCGAAAACGTCAGGTCTCACAACGTCAAGACCACAGCCACACAGCCCGGAAAATCTACAACAACCTTCATAGTCACTTCTAAGCTTTTAAAAAGTGCAATCTATCACAACCAGTGTTCCCTCTAATCTGAGTTAACGTGAGCTAGCTCACAGATTTTTTAGCCTCCAGCTCACACATTTTTATCTTAGTTCAGGAAGGATGCTCACTAATTTATGCAGTAGCTCATAACTTTAATGCCAATGGCGCACAAAACAGAATTTTTGCTCACAAGACTCTGCAGCTTAGAGCGAACATTGAACTGTCTTTCCCTAATTAGGCCCCAGGTAAGTTCTATGAAACTATGCTACAAGCATATATAAAATAATTAGAATGACAAGGCCACACAACACCACAATCATATATCAACAGTCTACTCAGAAATCAGAAAAAAAAACAGTTCTCCCAAACAAAACTGTTTCACATCCTTTTCAAAAGCACAGAAGGTGTATTTCTCACTTCAGCTGGCATCCCATCCCAAAGTGTTGCAGTAGTCACTGAAAACACCCTATGATGGCCTGTTGTAAGCTGAACTTCTCAATGGGAGAGTATAGAGAGAAGATGATAGAATGGGAGAGAAATGGCACATGGACTCATGTAGGAAGAGACATCACAGTACCTTGCAGTC
Source organism: Heteronotia binoei (assembly GCF_032191835.1). Taxonomy (NCBI): domain Eukaryota; kingdom Metazoa; phylum Chordata; class Lepidosauria; order Squamata; family Gekkonidae; genus Heteronotia; species Heteronotia binoei. The sequence goes on along the minus strand of NC_083238.1, from coordinate 20,512,637 downwards.
AATGAAGTGATGTGGGAGCTAGGACATTTGCAGCACAATTAGCTGCACAATTACATTTCGCCCCAGCAGCCATACAATGGGCATTGATGTCAGTGGCCTCAGTAACTCTGGAGTAACTCTGCCCTGTTAACACTGCAGAAAGAGAGGAGGAGGAGACGTGGACTCACAGTTTTTAGAAGAACCTCACAGCGGTTATAACATATACTTTATTTCTTATTCATATGTATATTCCACGAGCTCAGGGTGGATTACAGACAAATAAACCATTCTGCTTTACAATAGTACAGATTAATAAATAGTTAAAGCATTAAAACAAAACAACCCCCCCCCAAATTAAAATGGTGCAATTTGTTATTAACAGTCTCCAAAACTGGTACTGCTGGACTCTAAAGTTTGATTTGGGCTGCATGAAAGTGGTGTCTTTATTGGGGTGGGGCAACTTTTTTATTGGACGCCCATTGCCTCAGCTAAAGGCCTGTCAGAACAGCTCCATTTTACAGGCCCCGTGGAATGGTGGTCTCCGCAGGATCCTGGTCTCACATGAGAGCATGTTGTGCCAGACTGGAGCCAGGGCAGAGAAGACCCTGGTCCTGGTTGAGGCTAAACTGACATCCCTCGGGCTTAGGGTTGCCAATCCCCAGGTGGGGACAGGGGATCCCCCGATTTGGAGGCCCTCCCCCCACTTCAGGGTCGTCAGAAAGCGGGCGGGGGGGAGGGAAATGTCTGCTGGGAACTCTATTATTCTCTATGGAGATTTATTCCCATAGAAAATCATGGAGAATTGATCTACGGATATCTGGGGCTCTGGGGGGGGCCCTGTTTTTTGGGGTAGAGGCACAAAATTTTCAGTATAGCATCTAGTGCCTCTCCCCAAAATACCCTCCAAGTTTCAAAAAGATTGGACCAGAGGGTCCAATTCTATGAGCCCTAAAAGAAGGTGCCCCTATCCTTCATTATTTCCTATGGAAGGAAGGCATTGAAAAGGTGTGCCATCCCTTTAAATGTGAGGGCCAGAACTCCCTTTGGAGTTCAATTATGACTTGTCACAGCCTTGATATTGGCTCCACCCCTAATGTCTCCTGGCTCCACCCCCAAAGTCTCCTGGCTCCACCCCCAAAGTCCCCAGATATTTCTTGAATTGGACTTGGCAACCCTAACTTGGGCTGGGGGCAACCAGCAGATCTTGGTCAGCAGAGCACAAGGCTCTCCGGGGCACACATGGGGAGAGGCAGTCCCTCAGGGATGTTGGTCCCAGGCCACACAAGGCTTTGAAAGTCAATACCAGCACTTTGAAGCAGTATAAGCTCTCTGAAGGTTGAACATTTACACAAGCCCTGCCCCATTATCTCCTTCATCCTGCACACTGTTTAGTTGTCAGTTTTCCTCAGTTTGAAAAAAAAAACCCACAGAAATGCATCTAATCTTTTTGAAAACCATCTTTACTTGACATCAATGCAATAGAGTGTTAAGATTCTGTGACTCAAAAAATAGATCAGTAATGACATGGCCTCTTCTGAAAAGGAGGGAATTGCCTCCCTCCTCCTCCTCCTCCCCTTTTTAAAGGGCTTAAGATGCATGTCCTCCTGGACCAAGATTTTTCTCCTAAAGAATTCAGGAACACAACTGCAATTTGAAGAATGGGATCTCTAGAAACTTATAGTTAACAACATTGCATTAAAAGACATCTGCAGGATGGTTTTATGATGCCTTGGGTGGTTGCTTGCATTATGAGAGAGTGGAAAGGCAAGTCAAAACAGTTTGTGTAGCCCCTCCCTTTTCTCAATTGGCAAGAAATCTCCAATGACACCAGCTCAAAGTGCCCCCACACGTTTCCAAATACCTAACCAATTCACAATAGGCAGTGGGATTCTTTATACAAGAGAAACAACACTCCAGAAACCAAGGTGCTTATTCAGTAAAATCGAGTTTTTACTGAAGATTTTCAAAAGCGTCAGTTATTGTTTTAGGCAGCATACACTAGAAACAAAAAAAAAGATTTACGCTTAGATAATATAATATAGTGGGTTCAATGCATGGAAGAGATGAGGTAGTCGTGATCATAGAGCTTTATTCAAGTACAGCATTGTAAATGGCTGTACTCAAGACTAGAGGACTGGACCAATGGGGCCAACTATATACACTTCAAGGTTCCTGCGCTAGCACACCATTGGATCATTCACCAGCAGAGGGCCTGTGATTGGAGCAGGGCAGCAGGTATTTGGATCCTGCTGCCCATTGTGCCTGAGTCCCCAAGCTCAGTCCTTATGGCTCCAATAAGCCCAGCAGGAGCACACTTAACAGTCTTTACTTTGGTCCGCATACATAACAGATAACAACAAGGAAAGCAACATCCAACTATATTTAAGTAGACTTTTCCTATTTTGGCAGTTTCTAAAATAAATAATTTCTGTAATGTATCGACTGAAATACGCGCCCACGCGCAGAGGCGGCTGGGTATCCCAGGCATCTCTAGCGCGGGCGCGCAATCCCCGCCTACCACATCTGCGGCGGGAAGTTTAACAGGTCAGGATTGGCCTGACCTGTACAGGAGGCTGAACTGGGTAATGTACATAAGCGGGGCCCGGCCCGCGTGTTCTCTCTCTTGCAACGTACTCCCATTAAAGAATGTTGCCCTACTCTCGTCTCCGCGTCGAGTACGTTACAATTTCCTTTAACTCAACCTTTTTCCTTCGTCAGGTCAGCTCTTTGGCGTTCTACAGAAGCCAAGAGCTTCTAATAAACTTATCCGTAGCTCTGTTGTTCTGATACGTCTTTGTTCCACTTCTGGTTCCTCTCATTTATATAGCTTAGGTCTGGTATTCTCTCCTAGATCGTCACTGTTCTGTGAGTTTCAGTTCTCAAATATGAACCAATTCCTCACTAATAGTTGCTCTGCCCCTAGGCTTCTGTTTTCCCTAGCTCAACCGATCAATTCCCCACCGCTTGCTGAGCAGGCACATTTTGATCCACAGCTCCCTCCAATTTCCCTTGTGGTTTCTTGCTCTTGCTCTTTGGCGATCTGGAACTGTGAGGGAAATTGGAGGGAACTACAGATCAAAATGTGCCCACACAGCAACTAGTAGGGAATTGATCACTGGAGCTAGAGAAAGCAGAAGCCCAGGGGTGGAGCAACCGCTAATGAAAAATCAGTCATGGCCTTTCTGATTTTCATTTCTCCAGATCCTCAAGAGAGCCCTCTCTCTCTCTCTCTCTCTCGGCTTGGCTTCGCGAACGAAGATTTAAGAAGGGTGCAATAGTCCACGTTTGCTGCAGGCTCGCTGGTGGCTGACAAGACCAATGTGGGACAGGCAGGTCCGGCCACAGCGGCTGCAGGGAAAAGTCTGATTTAGGGTTGGTCCTGTAGCAGTGCGATTCTTCCTCAATCTCCTTTTGTCCTCAAGACCAGCTATGCGTGTGTTCTCAAAGGAAGAGACAGCCTGGTGGATGGTGTGCCTCCATGCTTTGCAATCTGAGGCTAGGTCAGACCACTGGTGATGGTTGATGTGACAGGTGCTAAGGGATTTCTTCAAGGAGTCCTTGTACCTCTTCTTTGGTGCCCCTCTATTTCGATGGCCGGTGGAGAGTTCGCCATACAGGGCAATCTTGGGAAGGCGGTGGTTTTCCATCCTAGAAATATGCCCTGCCCAGCGCAGCTGCGTCTTCAAAAGCAGTGCCTCGATGCTGGTAACCTCTGCCCGCTTGAGGACTTCAGTGTTGGTCACAAAGTCACTCCAGTGGATGTTGAGGATGTTGAGGATGGTGCGAAGGCAGCGCTGATGAAAGCGCTCAAGGAGTCGCAGGTGATGACGGTATAAAACCCACGATTCGGAGCCATAGATGAGGGTTGTCATCACAACCGCTTTGTAAACATTGATCTTTGTGCCTTTTTTCAGATGCTTGTTGCTCCACACTCTTTTGTGCAGTCGGCCAAATGCACGAGAGAGAGCCACTCTTCCTATTTAAACATTAAGCATAGTGTGTTAGATCCCAACAACGTTTTCACTTAATTCCATCTAATTCCCCTCTTTACTAAAATCCTCCCCCCACACACACACACTAATATTGCTTATCATGTAGGTACCACAAATCATGTGGGTACCATGATTCCCAGCATAGTCTTTTTGGTGATCAAAGGAGATTCTCCCTTGCTCATCAACAGAATAGGTGGTGGAACCCATCCCACTAAGAATCAAATACAAAATGGGTGGAAATTGTTCCATTCCAACACACAGTTTTACCATTGACAGAAAGCAGGAAGCCGGGAGTTTTCTTGGAAAATAGGGATCATTGAAGCGTTTGGTATATCATAAGAAGGAATCCCAGAAGAATCTGGGCCTGATTAAAAGTGCTGTCCATTTCTGTTGGAGTAATCACCATCCTCACCATCCTCACGATTTTACGATGCACATTATATTCTTGAAAACTACTGACTTAGGTAAACAAGCATTTTCTGAAAAGCAGCATTCTTGGAGGATGAGTCTAAATACCCTTCTCTCAACTTTATGTTTACATAGAGTTATACAGGGGAAATAAGCCTTCTGAGTATTATTAGAGGGCAAACCTGAAGCAGCTGAGTTTATGAAAAAATATCACAAAAATGACTGAGAGGATAGAAATCTATATCCTAAGTCAACTTCAGCTCCATTTCATTTTTTTTAAGGGGGAAAAAATCATTGGCTGGTGCAATTTACTCTTTATTTTATACCTTTATTTTGTTGAAGTCTGAGAGCTGTTCCTTTCATTCCTGAGAAATAAGAAATAATATGCAGTCCTTTCCAAGTAGTGCCTCCTTGGCTGCAAATGCTTTTTAAAAAAAAAAAAAAAAAATCACTAGATCAGGACACGGGATTTTTATTCTTCCTTTGTGCCTAACACTAGGAATATGAAAGATATTTGGAAAAACTGAAGAGGAAAAAAAGTACATCGTAATTCAGCATGTTTTTTCACTGCGCAACTGCGGGCGATGCTGTTTCACACTGGCAGTGAAAGGGCAGAGCAGATGCAAAGCCTCTTCTTAAAGTAATGTTGGATGAAGCCACCTGTGACGATCATCCAAGACACTGTCACATTTCAACAGCATTGTATGCAGTACTTTCCCTTTATATTGAATGTGTCCAGGACTCTGAAGCTTGTCAGTCATTTTCATGGATGGAAGAGGGGGATGGTTTTCATCGGTTTTCCCTTCTCACCATAGGTTTCTCATCATCAGTTTTCCCTTCTCTCAGTTTTCCCTTCTCACCCCCTCTTTATGGAGTGTCCTGGAGTGTGTTTTGGGCTGCAGAATTCTTGCTCCACTAATGAGACCCTTCCATTAGCAGAGGCTTTGATGATATCCAATCTCATTGCTTCTCTGAACAATGATGTTCTTGCAGAAATAAGATTTCACACATTGTCAAGCCTATCTAGCAGACATGTGGACCACAGATCACATCCCGGCCTAAAGCCACTTCATTAGTCCCTTGATGGTCATCCCAAATTTTACTCAGGCTATGGTAAAAAGTTTGCTCACTATTGCTAATTATATAGAAAAATGCCTTTATGTTGTATGGCATAGGGATATTCCACAATTCAGTATCATATTGCTCTTACTATGCGTATGCCATAACTGCAAAAGTCTAAGCATTCTCTGTGAGAAGAGCCACTCACACCATCTACAGGCAATGGCTTTTCACAGACAAAAGCAATATGATAGCACCATCATTGCCAATGGTACAAACACTCATTTCCCTCTCTTGCGTTAGGGGTGCTTCAATAAAAACCTGCAAATTTGTCTGGAGATGGTGGCTGGGCAGGAAAAAAGTATTCTGTATCCAATGGCTGCATTGTATTTCCAGATCTATTACACACCAACGTTAATCAGTTTAAACCGCTTTGGCTATTGGGGAATGATGGGAGTTATTTTTGATATCATAACCCCTCTGCAGTGTCCTCATCTCCTTTACTTCATGTAGGCAAGCATCAATTCTATTCCCCATCATCGGTATTAAGTGGTTCAATATGGCAGGGGTGGACAACGGTAGCTCTCCAGATGTTTTTTTGCCTACAACTCCCATCAGCCCCAGCCAGCATGGCCAATGGCTGGGGCTGATGGGAGTTGTAGGCAAAAAACATCTGGAGAACTACCGTTGGCCACCCTTGCGATATGGAATTTTGGTGCATTCACACTACATTAAATAATGTGTTTTATATCCTGATTTTTGCACTTCTAACACAGTAAAAATCCGGATGTAAAACATATTATTTAGTGTAGTGTGAACGCACCACTTGTCTGCAACCTCATTTTTTGTTATTTATTCCTTTCTCACATTTGTAGCCTATCCTGTAGACAAGGAGATTGACAACAGGCTGGCAAAGGCAAACCGTGCCTCTGGCCGACTGCACAAAAGAGTGTGGAGCAACAAGCATCTGAAAAAAGGCACAAAGATCAATGTTTACAAAGCGGTTGTGATGACAACCCTCATCTACGGCTCCGAATCGTGGGTTTTATACCGTCATCACCTGCGACTCCTTGAGCGCTTTCATCAGCGCTGCCTTCGCACCATCCTCAACATCCACTGGAGTGACTTTGTGACCAACACTGAAGTTCTCAAGCGGGCGGAGGTTACCAACATTGAGGCACTGCTGTTGAAGACGCAGCTGCGCTGGGCAGGGCATATTTCTAGGATGGAAAACCACCGCCTTCCCAAGATTGCTCTGTATGGCGAACTTTCCACCGGCCATCGAAATAGAGGGGCACCAAAGAAGAGGTACAAGGACTCCTTGAAGAAATCCCTTGGCACCTGACTTCCTGTTTGGCTGGAAGACAGTCTGCAGCTCCCTAACAGAGGGGGATTTTATTGTCACTGTTCAGGGTATTAAAGACCCCTGATAAGGTCTATGCTCATTAACCCTAGGCAAGGGTTAACCCAAGACGACTTATCTTCCTTTAATGCTGTTGATATCGAACTGGAGCAGTCAGGGAGCTGACTCCTTCATTTCTTGATGTCCGGCAATGGAATGTCAACCATCGTCTGCAGTGACTCTAAAGTGACTTCGGTCACTTAAGGCTGTCGGAATCCAAGCACTCTAGAAGGACTGATTTTAATTGCAAGAAAATAGCAGCCGGGGGAGTTGAGAACATCTAAAAGGTAGACTCATCATTCTTATCTTCACTCTGAGAGACTTTGAATATAGTTTAAACACTGAGTGGATTAATAACAGACGAAGGCAAAGCATAATTGAATGGGAAAAAAAAAAACTTTTACCTTGTTAAGCTGAGCTCTGTGGCTTTGGATGTGAACAACAGCAAAAAAAAAAAAAAACCCTTCAAGATAAGAGTGAAAGTTGGCAATGGGAGGCTGGTGACGCAGAAGAAAGAAAAGAGAGTTGCCGTGTATATATGCCCGTAAACTGCAGAACCTAGAATGAACTGAGCTGAGTGGGGGCACAGCAGGAAAAGAATTCAGCTTGGGAAAACTGAACGCCGTAAAAACAATTGCCTTCAAAGATATTTTGGAGAAAAGACATATTGTTGTGAATTTTTGTGGTTGCGGTTTCTTCATGCAGCTCAAAAAACTGCGAGACTAGACACGAGATCAGTCTAAGCTGTGACAGGAAGTGAAACTAAAAGGGGCTGGACAATAAATCAGAGCCTATAAGGACAACAAGAGCTGTGACATCCGACCTTTGAACTAGGAAGGAATTGAGTCCAAGACTCAGATCAAGAAAGACGAAGAGAGACCTCTCTAGGCTGGAACTGTACCATAGAGAAATAACGATTGCCATTTTAAAAGGGAGAAAAACTGTCAAAATTGTTAAAATTCAATATCTTTGCTCAGGAAGAAGGGAGAAAAACGAAACTAGTCTCATCTGAAAGAACTGGCTCTAAGCTATTGGATTGGATGCTAAATTTTATGTGGGGATTTTTTTAAGGTTTGGTGATTTTTTATATGTCAGTAGAAAGAACAACACGTGCAAGAGCCCAATCATTTGACAAGATGCAGTCTCAATTTGACGCTCTGGAGGCAAAAATGTTAAAAGCTATGGATAAATTACATTTGGCAATAAAAAAAGATATTAAAAAAGAAGTTGGAGACCTTAAGAAGGAGATAGAGAATTTTAAGGAAGAGACTCAAAATAAAGTGAAAGAGGTAGAGATGAAAGTGGATACACAGGCCTCTGCCTTGCTAAAAATTCAAGAAAAGGTCATAATACACGACTGTAAGTTGCTGGAGTCACAAGTGCGTCTAAGAGGGGTACCTGAAAAAGAAGATACAGACTTAAAAGGCTATATGGTGGATATCATCACTGAGTACATAGAAGAAGACCCTGACAGATTTAAGAGTATGTTGGAGGGTGCCTACAGAGTCAACTCAGTTTATGCGAAAAATAAAGGTCTGCCAAGAGACATCGTCATAAGATTAAGATCAAAAGAGGTGGCAGAGAAAATTTTGAGGAAAGGGTACCAAAAAGCCTGGGCAATAGAAGGGAGCAGAGTTAAAATAATGAAAGAGCTACCAAGAGAAGTGATCAGCGATAGGAAAAAGTACAAGAAGCTAACCGATCAGTTGCGTGCAGAGGGCACAAGATATAGATGGATAATACCAGAGGGTCTTGGATTTGAACAAAATGGCAAAAGGATTACAATAAGAAGCGAACAAGAGATGCATAGCTTTTTTGAAGAAAATAAAGACAACAAGAAATCACCAAAATTTTGGGCTATGATTTTAAGAAAATTGCAGAGACGTTTTTACTTGGATTACAATTAGAAAAATACCCAAAAGAAGACAGGACTTTAATTTGGTACCTGTTATCAGCTGCTAGGACTTTGTACGCGCAGCTTTGGAAGCAAGAAAAAATACCAGAGAAATGGGAATGGACCATGAAAGTTTTATCGTGGTGTGAAATGGACAAATTAACCAGAACACTAAGAGACTATGATTTAGAGATATTCAAAAGGGAGTGGAGAAAATTTAAAGGATATATGGAGAAAACTTGGAAAGTAAAGAAATATTGGACATTTTTTTAGTTGTAAGAATATATATACGGAACTTTGAGCAGTCAGAAGTGCCTTTAGTATGGATTTGAACTTATAACCTCGGGGAAGTCAACATTGGAGGGAGGGGGGATGGAAATGTCATATGGGTTAATGTGAAAAAAGAAAAAATTAAGAAATAGATAAGCTTTGTAACCATATGCTACCAATAAATTGTTTAAAACAAAGAAATCCCTTGGCACCTGTCGCATCAACCATCACCAGTGGTCTGACCTAGCCTCAGATCGCAAAGCATGGAGGCACACCATCCACCAGGCTGTCGCCTCCTTTGAGAACGCACGCATAGCTGGTCTTGAGGACAAAAGGAGATTGAGGAAGAATCGCACTGCTACAGCACCAACCCTAAATCAGACTTTTCCCTGCAGCCACTGTGGCCGGACCTGCCTGTCCCGCATTGGTCTTGTCAGCCACCAGCGAGCCTGCAGCAGACGTGGACTATTGCACCCTTCTTAAATCTTCGTTCGCGAAGCCAAGCCGAGAGAGAGAGAGAGCCTATCCTGCTTCCATGTAGATTAGGGGGATATATATGGATGGAGTCATCCTGTTCTGATGGGTAGGACAGCTCTGTAATCCCTAGAGTTTGGGGTGCTGGAACGATGACAATGAAGTCAGCTGAACTGGGGATGTGTAAATACACCCAGTTTAATAGAAGTTCCTGATCACAAAGTTCAACTGTGCTGAATATAGAACTTTTTTCATTATATTGAAAAGTGCTCAGAATCACGACTTGTGTGGAAAGTAATGTCTCGATCTAATAACCAGTCCATATCTATGTTTTTTTTTATTCACATTAGGAATATGAGCCAAGATGAGGTGGTTGCCAAATATATTTCTCATTTTTGCTGGCCGGTTATTATAACTTTCACACAGCAAAAGTAGACATATTTTTTCATTATCAATTTTTCTCAGAGTTAGTTAATTAACAAATTCATACTCGTTCCATATGATGCTCTCTTTAATAGAGTATTATTTTTTACAGTTCATCTCATTTTACACACAGGATTATAGTTAGCAGATTAGTTTAATTAATGTGAGGCAGTCATATTCGCGCTTATCACCTCAACTGTCATCCAATAGATCTGCACAGTAGCTCAAGGTTTATAGGGGATCTAACCATCTGCAACAATTTAGATACAGGTACATAACATCTTCATTGTGCCAATAAATGACGTATTTGGCAGAAGGACGGCTCTCTCTTAACGATGCTATCCTACATTATTTAGATCTCAGCACTGAAACCTCATCGACCTTAATGGAGTTGTGTAAAACTTGGATTTAGTTGCAGACTTAGAGCATTTTTCAAAAAAGAGAGATAAAGATGGTACTGAATAAAATGATAAACGTATATAAAGGAATATATTATATATAAAGGAATGTAGTAATGGAAAGTGATTTTTCAAAGATCAAACAGAATTCTAGTTATGATTATACATGCAGCCCATGGTAGGACAAATAGTGCTGGATTGGTTTTTAAGGTAAAAAGGTTTTTAAGGTAAGTGAGAAGCAGAGGTGGTTTGCCATTGCCTGCCTTTGCAGATTCTTCCTTGGTGGTCTCCCATCCATGTACTAACCTGCGTAGCCTCCAAGATCGGAAGAGATCAGGCTGTGCTATATCCCCTTCTCTCCCAGCAATTCTGGTAGGGAAAAACTGAAGTCTGTTTTGGGTTTCTTGATTTTCCTGGCTGAATCATGGTGTCCATACTATTCACTTGGTAAATATTTCTGAAAGAAGAGAATTTTAAAAGATATTTATTTTATCTGCAATGTTGTATTTTAACTTTAGTGAGAGTAGGAACAGGAGGTTCTAGTCACCATGAAATCATAAGAACATAAGAGAAGCCATGTTGGATCAGGCCAATGGCCCATCCAGTCCAACACTCTGTGTCACATAAGAACATAAGAGGAGCCATGTTGGATCAGGCCAATGGCTCATCCAGTCCAACACTCTGTGTCACATAAGAACATAAGAGAAGCCATGTTGGATTAGGCCAATGGCCCATCCAGTCCAACACTCTGTGTCACGGAAGAACATAAGAGAAGCCATGTTGGATCAGGCCAATGGCCCATCCAGTCCAACACTCTGTGTCACATAAGAACATAAGAGAAGCCATGTTGGATTAGGCCAATTGTCCATCCAGTCCAACACTCTGAGTCACATAAGAACATAAGAGAAGCCATGTTGGATCAGGCCAATGGCCCATCCAGTCCAACACTCTGTGTCACACAGTGGCCAAAAAATTTATATATATATATATACACACACACACACTGTGGCTAATAGCCACTGATGGACCTCTGCTCCATATTTTTATCTAAACCCCTCTTGAAGGTGGCTATGCTTGGGGCCGCCACCACCTCCTGTGGCAGTGAATTCCACATGCTAATCACCCTTTGGGTGAAGAAGTACTTCCTTTTATCCTTTTAAATCGGATAACATGGAAAATACCTGCTCCCTAGCAATATTGACCTTGTAGAGGGTGGCCATAATGTTACTGGCATCCACACCAGTGACTGTTACTTATACAGAGCAAAGATTCTCAAAGTGCAATAATTGCACTCCATGAGGTAGAGACAAAGTACACTAAAACAAGAAGGTATATAAAAATACAGGAGTATTATAAGCTGAAATTTGAAAACACCACCTGAACCCACAATATGAAAAATGTGACAAGCATACAATTGTAAATATTCAATGTACCAATGACAAATATGTAAATACACAGGGAAAAAAAAGAATTATGCAAAAAAAGAAGACACGTGACAAATTACATATTATTAGGGTTTGTAGAATCTTTCGGGCTCAAGTGCCATGTTCTACTGGAGAAAGTTTTCCTTCCAGACGTTTCGTTCTCAGCTGCGGAGAACATCCTCAGTGGCGTTGCAGCCGGAGCAGGCGCTCTGACCTTCTTGGCTGCTGTGCATTGATGCATTGATGCACAGCACAGCACATCAATGCACAGCAGCCAAGAAGGTCAGAGCGCCTGCTCCGGCTGCAACGCCACTGAGGATGTTCTCCGCAGCTGAGAACGAAACGTCTGGAAGGAAAACTTTCTCCAGTAGAACACGGCACTTGAGCCCGAATGATTCTACAAACCCTAATGATGTTACCAGCCGTGAAAACCTGAAATCTTTGATAAATTACATATTGCTGAGCAAACTCCATATCAAGTAGATCTCCCTCAGACAATTTCAGTGTTATCCTGTTTATTCCATTTTAAAGCCATCAATTCCAAATAGACCGTCAAAAAAGTTCTCTTGCTTGTGCAGTATGGGGTGCAAAACAACATCACGTGAATTTATTTTTTAGAAAATATGTATTCTACTTGAAAAAAAAATCCAATAAAGTTATGCTATTCTGGAAAAAAAAATGTGTATGCTACCCGTCCAGACTGCTTGAGGCAGCGCGCAACAATAAAACAAAACCAGCCTACAATAAAAACAAATTATAACAGTAAAAACATAATAGAAAATCCAGTCAACAATAATAAAAATCATACCAATAGAAATCATCAGTAAAAGCAAGCCAAGGCAAAAAACCCCCCCAAACATCACAGTAGTCTAAAATTATTTTAATAAAAGAATCCTCAAGTTTGGAACAGACCATAAAACAGCTAGATAGATGGAACTCTCGTGGATAAAGATAAATGTTTTTGTATGGTTCCTAATGGAAAAGTAAATCAGGGAAAGCCATTCCAAATACATGGAGGGGGGAGAATAATTGACTACAGGGATAGTTAGGGTGGGTAGCCACATTGGTCTTCTGAAGCAATAGAACAAAATTTGAGTCCAGTGGCACCTTTAGTTTAATTTTGGATATAAGCTTTCACATGCACTTCTTTGTGAGAAGAAGCACGCAGCACACAAAACCTTTTACTCAGAATTAAACTTCGTTGGTTTTAAAGCTGCCACGGGGCTCAAACTTTGTTCTATTACCACAGGGATTGTTTGGGTGGCACTGCTATAGTGAGCAAAAGGTCAGCTCCCAATCCAAGTACAGAGGAATATTAAATGGTATCTTTGTAAAATATACCCATAAAACTGACGTATAGAGATCCCCGCCCCTCGAATCTGTAGCCTTAATAAAAGCAACTTGGTTTATTCTGAGCATTGGCTTCTTGCCGTGATAGCTGGATGGGACCTTTGGATTCAGATGCAGAATGCAGTAGATTGTCAGATGCTGTGGTTCAATCAGCTGGTGAGGGGTGTCGACTGGACCTGCTTGTGGTCTTTCCCGAACCATCTCACCGCCTAGTGTAGAAACAGAATGCTGAACTAGATGGACCACAGGTGACATCCAGCATGTCCACTTTTATGTCCTTACCTTCTTCTAAAGCCACTGAAGTCAATGGGCTTAGAAGGGTAAGGCTCTGTTCATGGTGGCACTCTAAGTTACTTCCTTCAATTATTCCCTCAAAGGGTTTATCAGTTTGTTTCATTATTTTCCTCTTTCAGTTTACATTTACTTACCAAAACTAATATTATTAACGTTAACTGGCAAATAAAAACCCCACATTCCATGTATTGAGCACATTGACTATATTAGCACAGAGAGAATTAAATATTAAGTGTTAAATGTATTCACTACATAAAATCTATGTAGTGTTCAAATTTTCCTGTGCTTTCATATCATTTTAATGAAGGTTTGGGGTTTAAACAAGTCCATTTGCTTTTATCTACAACTTTTTGTATCATTTAAATGCAGTTTCTTTTGCTGATAAAGTTGTTGACTCAAAATGGTAAATAAATTAATAATTTACTGGGTGGGTGTTTCTCCCCTCCCTTTCGAAAGCTCTCCCTCTGTCACAGGTTCTATGGCTCCCTGTGTTTTGTCATTTTTGCAGTTTTAATAAATGATGGGAATTGGGATGGGTTCCGCTCAATATCCAAATGGTGCCATCCACAGGGAGCTGGCTGAAGTCCTCTGATTATAACTTTCTCCACCACGGGAAGTAGTTAGAGCAGCAGGGAACCCACGACAACGTCTGCCACCTAAGCGAGCTCAGTAAAGGGACTTGCATGTCAGCGTTGAATTAGGCACCAGTCCTTGGATCCCTTTGGAAACAAATGCCCTCACAACTTGAGATGATTGCAAAAATTACTCAAGACTTTCTCGAGCAGAATTCAAACTTTCTTGTGTGTTAAATTTGCCTTCAGCTGCAAAATCCAAGTTGTAGTGAGCAGGCGAGAGATAACAAGGCATGTACATGGGATATCTGAGTAAGATCTAATGAACAGGAAGTATAGATACAGACATATATCTTGAATATGTGTGCACACATGTACATTCTTCTAAGCCCATTGACTTCAATACATTTAGGAGTGCATAACTCTGCTTAGGATGGCACCGTAAGTGTGTGATGTGGCTCCTAGGTTTCTCCTGTTAAGACAGGGGTGCTTAACATTTTTTGTGCCATGGACCCTTTTGACATTCTGTTGATGCCTACAGACCCTTTCTCAGAATAATGCTTTTAAATACATAGACTAAAATACATAGGATTACAAAGGATACCAATTATATTGAAATACAGTTACCAAAATACTAAAACAACAAGTTTGTGATATATATGTGTGTTTGTGTGTGTGTGTATTTCTTTATTGATGTATTCTGAGATCTTGATAAGCTTGGCCACATACCTCCAAGTATATCTATACAGACTTAAGGACTGGAAACATGTTTTCTTTCTTTTAAAAGCTGGCATTCCCAGGAAGATGACACCCAGGCTGATTTTGCACTAGGGCTTGTTCCGGGTGGAGAGCCCTTTTGCCCTCAGTGCTTCTCTCCATTTTCGCACAAGCTGCCTCGGAACTGTGAGTTGACACGCTGCTTTCCTGCAGCAAGCAGAGACCGCTTGTAAGAGGACCTTGCTTGCTGCAGAAAAGTGGTGTGCCAACTCGCAGCTCTGAGGCAGCTTGTGCAAAAATGGAGAGAAGCACTGGAGGCAAAAGGGTTCTTTTCCTGGAACAAGCCTAGTTAGAAATTGGTCCCAAACTCATCATCAAATCCTGTGCTGCTTCTGCCTTAAACCCAGCTCTGAACACAAGAGTTTGAAAAACACTTCCTAGCAATGTTTGAATGTTTGTTTGTTTTTTTGCATTGATGTATTCTCCTGCTTTTATAGGGGCCCAATAGCTCATATTTCCTATAAAATTACATGGTTGCTCCTGAGTAGTGGAGGCTATAAAAAAACCTAGAATAAATAAAGCATGGGGAAATAGCAAGCAGCCAACTTTTCTGTCTCTTAGGCTAGAGGAGAAAGCCAATGCCTGCATGTGCCGTTTTGAGAACCCTTCTGCTCATGAGCCATACCTCTGTATTAAGCATGGGAGCAATCCAAAATCTAGTTTTGCAGTATGTCCCTCTACAGTCTGCAACATCTGATACTTCACATTCCCCTTGCACCATTCGGATACAAGAGACAAATGCAGTTCTGCGTACGTTATTTCCTCATTTTACATTTCTGTTGTCAGGCAATAAAATCCTGTACCCAAAAAAGCTGTATCCTGCGACTTATATAAACCACGCACATAAAACATATTTGCAAGATTCATTTTATTTTGCATAGCGTTAATTTATTCAGAGTTTTCAAATTATAGAAAGGGCACAGTGACAAAAACCCTGGTCTCTTTCTGGTGGTCTTCTGCCTACTGAGGTCAACTACATGTTTGGGGTCATAAGGAAAAAGCTGGCATTCCCAAGACTGTGCACTCATTACAATATCCCAGACTTTTCCTTGCGCATTATTCCAACAGTAGAATAAACACAGCCCCAGATAAATGAAGAGGTGGCAGTATATTTCAGAAGTGCCCGTGCTCAGGTTTTCTCAGGATTCAAACTACACATTACAATGATTGCATGCAAACATGCATAGCAAAATCCAAAGTGCGGAATCCCATTGGGGGAAATGTGAAGGCTCCCTGCCCCCTCGATGCTTACCTGCTCTAGCTCGCGTCTACCCAAAGTGTTGTTCTCTAGGCCATTAGAATATCGCTGCATTTATTTATAACATTCAGTTCGATTCATTCTGGAAAAAGAAGACAAAAGATTCTGCAGGGACAAGTGTTTGCGTGAATTTTCCCTTCTTGAAAAAGAGGAAGCTATAGATGTTCTGAAGACTTTTTAAACTATAACCTGTAATGTTTGTCGAACCCCCAACTATGGTTGCCAATTACAGCTTGGGAAGTTTCGGAGAGATCTCAGCAGGTAAGTGATGCCACAGTGTACACCTGCTAAAGCTGCCATTTCCTCTGCAGCTTGGGGATAGGGTTGCCATGCCCAATTCAAGAAATACCTGGGGACTTTGGGGGTGGAGCCAGGAGATGTTGGGGGTGGGGCCAGAAGCAAGGGTGTGACAAGCATCATTGAACTCCAAAGCGAGTTCTGGCCATCACATTTAAAGGGACTGCACACCTTTTCAATGCCTTCCCTCCATTAGAAATAATGGACAGGGGCACCTTCTTTGGGGGCTTATAGAATTGGACCCCCTGGTCCAATCCTTTTGAAAATTGGATGGTGTTCTGAGGAGAGACACCAGATGTTATGCTGCAAATTTGGTGCCTCTACTTAAAAAAACAGCCCCTGCCCCCCACCCTCCGGAGCCCCAGATACCCACAGATCAATTATCCATTATACCCTATGGGAATCAGTTTCCAGAAGACATCACCCCTCCCCCCGCTTTCTGATGACCCTGAAGTGGGGGGAGGGCCTCCAAACCGGAGGATCCCCTGTCCCCATTGGCAACCCTACTTGGGGATCAATTTTATTATTGGGAGACCTCCAGACCCCTCTAGGAGGCAACCCTATCTGCGAACCATCCCCTCAATGAACAGAAAGGCTCTTTCGGAGCACTATGCTGCTGTGGAGCAATGGTTAGCATTTATGACTGGGATTGTACAGACCTGGGTTTAGATTCCTGTGCAACCGTGGAGCTCTTTGGATGACTTTGAGCCAATCACTCTTTTTTAATGGCCTAACCAATCTCACAGGGCTGTTGTGAGACTCAACGAAGGAAAGAATGATCTAGGCCCCTTTGAAATCCCTTGAGGAAGGTTCAGGAAAAAAATCAACAGAACAAGAAAGAGTTCTTGCAGCATTTGCTGCTGGCATCAGCCATTTCCATAGCCTTCTCTACATAGCATGCTTGAGCAGACTGTGGCAAGAGGTGGCATGCTGTAGACCTTTGCTTAAATAAATTTGGTCCTAATCAGCACAGCTATTGCTCTAAGTGATAGTGGATACTCCTGGTGTAACCAAGTCACATTGGCCAGACTTGTGGAAATTTAATGTCTCTCTCGGCTTGGCTTCGCGAACGAAGATTTAAGAAGGGTGCAATAGTCCACGTCTGCTGCAGGCTCGCTGGTGGCTGACAAGACCAATGCGGGACAGGCAGGTCCGGCCACAGTGGCTGCAGGGAAAAGTCTGATTTAGGGTTGGTGCTGTAGCAGTGCGATTCTTCCTCAATCTCCTTTTGTCCTCAAGACCAGCTATGCGTGCGTTCTCAAAAGAAGAAACAGCCTGGTGGATGGTGTGCCTCCATGCTTTGCGATCTGAGGCTAGGTCAGACCACTGGTGATGGTTGATGCGACAGGTGCCAAGGGATTTCTTCAAGGAGTCCTTGTACCTCTTCTTTGGTGCCCCTCTATTTCGATGGCTGGTGGAGAGTTCGCCATACAGGGCAATCTTGGGAAGGCGGTGGTTTTCCATCCTAGAAATATGCCCTGCCCAGCGCAGCTGCGTCTTCAACAGCAGTGCCTCGATTTAATGTATACTAGGACAATTCCATGTGTATTAGGAAATGCCATATATATTAAGAAAAGATCCTGCTGGCCAGCTGCACCCCTTTTGATACTAATTGCTACTATTCTGTGGGCTTCCTGCTACTAAATTACACTGATCTTTGATAATCAGATAGGCTTGCCGTTCCCCAGTTGGGAGTAAAGGATCCCAGGTGGGGATCTCCCCAACAGCAATGCAGTGCAATGTACCTACATCACCCAGAAGTGATATGGGCTTGCCAGGGACGATGCTCTGGTTTTTGGGTAATTTTACCAAAGAGTTTTGCCCCAAAACCAGAGAGTTGCCCCTGACATGCCTACATCACTTCTGTGTGACATAGGTACAGCATGTGATGCCACTTCCAGTGACATTGGCATATCAGGGGCAACACTCCCAGAACATCCCCCCCCCCCATCCCCTGTCAGCATCTCAAATGCTCTGGTTTTTGCACAAAATTCTATGGTTTGAGGGCAATTCTACCATAGAGTTTTGCCCCATAGAGTTTAAACGGGCGACCACTACAGCAGTCTCTGAGGTGATATCTCATCTTGTAGTGAGAGTAAATGAGTCAAACATTTCTGGTTTATGGTAGGCCTTCTACTCAGATCTGCTAAGAGGGGAGGGACTAATGGGACAGAAATGCAGGGCCACATCTCACACTGGGGCCAGAAAATGACCAAGACATGTTTTCACATGTTGCTTGGGTTGGGCTAAATGGCACCAAGACAGAACCTTTTTTTTGGGGGGGAGGGGCTAACCCTGCCTGTCCTTGGTGCCAGTGATCCAGTAAGCATCTTTGGGGAATATTATCCTCATAACCAAAAGCTTGTAGGGTAGATTAAGCTGAGAGGGAGTGACAGGCAGCAAGCTTCATGGCAGAGTTGGGATTTGAACCCAGACCCTGGTGTGACACCTTAAAAGGTACACCTTGCTGGCTCTCTACCAGCACTGGGTCTTTTGGAAAACACCTAGTGATGGGAGCAGAATATGTAAGCTCTGCTCAAACAATATATGATCGCAAGGATTTCAGGTTTTCACGGCTGGCATCATCATTAGGGTTTGTAGAATCTTTCGGGCTCAAGTGCCGTGTTCTACTGAACTTTCTCCAGTAGAACACGGCACTTGAGCCCGAAAGATTCTACAAACCCTAATGATGATATCTGAGTAAGATCTAATGAACAGGAAGTATAGATACAGACATATATCTTGAATATGTGTGCACACATGTACATTCTTCTAAGCCCATTGACTTCAATACATTTAGGAGTGTACAACTCTGCTTAGGATGGCACCGTAAGTGTGTGATGTGGCTCCTGTTAAGACAGGGGTGCTTAACATTTTTTGTGCCATGGACCCTTTTGACATTCTGTTGATGCCTATAGACCCTTTCTCAGAATAATGCTTTTAAATACATGGACTAAAATACATAGGATTAAAAAGGATACCAATTATATTGAAATACAGTTACCAAAATGCTAAAACAAGAAGTTTGTGATATATATGTGTGTTTCTCCAGTAGAACACGGCACTTGAGCCCGAAAGATTCTACAAACCCTAATATATGATCTGTAAGGACTATTTCACTTATGGGAGTCATAACTTGATATTACAGACATGGTGTCATGACCATGTATGTTTGAACTCACCCTAATTCTGAGGTTATAACAATAAAAAAAAAATCCCCAAATCCCTTTAACTTAAACTTCATTTAAAAGTTCCATGTACCATGTCTTTGTTTGTGTCTTGCCTCAGCTGAAGGCAATTATTGCTTTGTGCAGGATAGGGGACCAAAAATGTATTTGCGGCTTGCAAATCAGCTGCCATTTTGTTGAATACTCCAGGGTAAATCACGAGGAAAGAAGCATTAACAATGACTGGCATCGCTGTTGCCTTGTTATTGGGTTCAGCATAAAATTCAGTAGTAAATAGCAATGCTAAATTCATAAAATTCCGTGGTAATGCAGTCAGCGTTACCTGACTACACAATATTTTCCACTCAATGGAACACAAAATCCTTTATGGAATAATGAGCTAGGAACTGTGCCAGCCTCCAACTAGTAATTCTCTTACGCTCATTTCCTTCCAGTTGCGCGCAAGCTATGGAAATATCCAAAATACCATAAGGTGGAAAAAAAAACCCCTCCTTTATCAGAGATGAATTTATTTTTTTAAGAAGGCGGGGAAAGTCAGTGTCACCTTCAGTCTGATAAATATTTTTTTTAAAAAAAACATTGTTAATGGTCTACAGTAATGACCGGGTTCCGTACGTATATACAAAACTTTTCAGGTAACTAACATAAGTGGTTGACCTTCTACCCCGCAGGAATTGCCATTTAAATAACTAACACGGCAAAACAGCACCAAACTCAAAAAAAGAGAGACAAAGAATTGAAATTAGAACAGAAATTTACCTGGGGAACGGATATGGTGAATTGCAGCAATAATTTGACACGTGCTATGCACTTAGGAGAACATTGTTTCGCTACTTCCATAGCCCTACCTGGTTGATTCTCACAAACATCATGGAGTCCCCAAAGATATAGGGCATGTTCCAAAAAGGATGGCATCTATGTAAAGCATTTCACAGATATCTGGATCAGGCCAGGGAGAAATACTGGCCAAATGTATTACTTAGAACAGGTTTTTGATCTAAAGATTTGCAACCTGATATTGCATGTCTGGTGACCTGAAGATAAAGAACATAAGAAGACCCCTGCTGAATCAGACCAATAACCCATCTAGTCCAGCATCCTATCTCACACAGTAACCAACCAGTTCTTTTGCATGGCCAACAACAGGGCATAGAGGCCGAGGCTTTCCCCAATGTTGCCTCCTGGCTCTGAGATTCAGAGGATTAGTACTCCGGAATATGGAGAGTCCCCACAGCTAGTAGCCATTGATAGATTTATCCTCCATGAATCTGTCTAATCCCCTTTTTAGAGCTGTTTATTCCTTTTGAAAAAGAAAAAAAAAAGATGTTTATTCCTGTGGCCATCATTATATCCTTTGGCAACAAATTCTACATTTTAATTATTCTCTGTGTAAAGAAGTATTTCCTTTTGTCTGTCCTGAACCTATTACTCATCAGCTTCACTGGATGCCCTTGAGTTCTAGTATTTTGAGGGAAAGAGCATTATCAATACTCTCCATCCTATGCATAATTTTAAAAGCCTCTATTGTGCCCTCCCTTAGACATCTCTTTTCTAAACTGAAAAGTCTCAGACTCTTCAGCCTTTCTTCATAAAGAAGGTGCTCCACCCCCCTAATAATCTTGGTTGCCCTTCTCTGTACTTTTTCCAGCTCTGCTAAGTCCTTTTAGAGATATGGTGACCAGAACTGTACACAGTATTCCAAACGAGGCCACACCATAGATCATTACAATGGCATTATAATATTGGCCCTTTTAATCTCAATTCCTTTCCTAATAATCCCTAACACAGAGTTTGCCTTTTTTTTTTACCACTGCAGCATCCTGGGTTGACATTTTCACTGAGCTATCCACTACAACCCCAAGATCTTTTTGCCTCTCAGTCTCAGCAAGTTCAAACCCAATTAGCCTATCCTTGAAGTTGGGAAGTTTTTTGTCCCAATTTCTATAGTGAACACAAAAGCAAAAACGTCATTGAGTTTCTCTGCCACTTCCCAATCTTCCTTTAGCAATCTTTTTATTCCTTTGTTACCTAGAGGCCCCATTGCTTCTCTGTCTGGTTTTCTGCTCCATATATATATATATATATATATATATATATATATATATATATATATATATATATATATATATATATATATATATATATATATATATATATATTTATTTATGTGTTTTGGTGCTTGTTGTTTGTCTTGGTGCTTTTAGCAACCTGCTCCTCAAAAATCTTTTTTTGCATGCCTAATTATTGCCTTATATTTCTTTTGCCAGAGCCTGTGGCTCCTCCGATTCATTGGGGGAAACCTTCCACTTTTTAAAAGAAGCTTCTTTACTGTTTATAACTTCCTTGACTTGTATAGTTAACCATTAGGGTTGCAAGTCTCCAGTTGGGCAAACTGGAAACTGCAGTGTACTGATTAGCAAACACGAGAAATAAACCACTGCTTTTTTATGATGCAAATAAATGCTTAAGCCATTTCTTTCTTAATGATGCAATTATATTATTATCCTCACAAACCAAAATTCATTAAATGCCCATAGAAAAATCAAAAAGTTATTTCACACCACCCTTGTAAGGTAGTACTTCCACTGGCTGCTTTCTTTTAGCTTTGGAACGTTGACATAAATAAAATAATCATTTACCATACAGATCGTAACAAAGCATAACAAATATTTCTCTGATACAAACCAATCAATGCTCACACATTACAATACAATGTTACTTCGCAGCCTGCATAAATGGTTCTCAAACACAACTGATTCTCAAGCAGCATACATAGTTCCATACTGCTGTAACCAATTTTCTCTTAAACTGATATACACACATATATTTTATGCCATTTTTAAACAAATCCAGACAAATCCAGTGAGGCATTCAGACCTCAGGGGAACATGGTCTGGAATTTATGAATAAAAAAGGCTTCCTTTTGCAATAGGATTTTGCAGTTGTGTTTGAGAACCATTGGTGCAAGCTGCAAAGTAACATTGTATTGTAATGTGTGAGCAATTGCCTTTAGCACGGGGGAAGCATTTATGTAAAAGTGCCTTGAAACAGACACTACTGGAGGGGCTGCAGGATAGGTGAGGTGTGAGCCTTCCTGAATTGCAAGCCCTTTGCCAGGGACAGAAATAAACGGCCTGTCCTCTCCAATAACCCCCTTCCATGGGTTCTCATCCCGATACCCAGTAAGTAGCTGGAAGGAAAGTAAACTGAGCACAAACAAGAGAAAGTAAAACCACCACCACAATTGCAGTAGCCACCTGGGAAAAGAGCAGCCTGGCCATAGTGGGCTGGCGATACTTTTAATCTCTTTTCTCCACAGCCAGCAGACCCTACTCCTGTTGCCTTGGCAATCTCACTCTCACTCACAAGCTGCTGGGCCTCATGTGGGGGAGACCACAGGAAGGCAGAGGGGGAAGCTCTCCCCTCATTCCAGATACATGAGACTCAACAATGGTGAGGCGAGAGAATTCTACATGCGGGCTGCGATCACGCACACTAAATAATGTGCTTTCAATCTACTTTTAATGCACTTTCCAACTGGATTTTACTGTGTGAACTGGCAAAATCCAGTTGGAAAGTGCACTGAAGTGGATTGAAAGTGCATTATTTAGTGTATGTGATCACAGCCGCACAGAGGTCTTTTGGTAATTTAAAAGATTATACTTACAGATTTAATATGAATAGCTGTATTGTATGCATGTGTGTGCGTGTGTGAGGTGTGGTGTGGTGGTACACAGAGCACAGAGTAGCTATGCAATTAAAATAGTTATTGAAGAAGGAACAGAGCTCTGGGCACCTATCGGCCTAGATGACGTCTTGGTTTTGGGCATACAGTAGTTGTGCAGCTCTTTTGGTTGATGGTAATTCTCAGAGCTTTTTTTGTAGCAGGAACTCCTCTGCATATTAAGCCATACACCCCTGATGTAGCCAATCCCCCAAGAGCTTACTGGCCTCTTCTTACAGGGCCTACTGTAAGCTTTTGGAGAATTGGCTACATCAGGGGTGTGTAACCTAATATGCAAAGGAGTTCCTGCTACAAAAAAAAAGGCCTGGTAATAGTGAACGTGACTTTTCATAAACCGCAGTGTGAGAACCACTGTTTTAGAAGGAACGCACAGTTTTTATATAGGAAATTCCCTACTGGCACAGTGTAAGTGGATGCTTATTTTATCAGCAAAAAACTGTATAATGCAAATCTTTCCTGTTGTGACTGTTTAACATTGTATAATATAACAATGGAGGAAGGGTAGGCCAGGCTAGCCCAATCTTGCCAGATCTTGGAAGATAAGCAGGGTCAGCCCTGGTTAGTATTTGAATGGAAGACCACTAAAGAAGTCCAGAATTACTACACAGAGGCAGGCAATGGAGAACTACCTCTGAACATCTCTCGCCTTGAAAACCCTACAGTTGCAACTTGATAGCACTTTCCACCTCCAATGTAACAATAATATTACTTTACGATTAATGTTGTACCCCTTGCCAATGTACAACAAAAGGGTGTTCCAAATAACTGCATGTTGCCCAGAGGCGTCACTAGGGTGGGTTGCACCCTGGGGTGTAACTGATTCAAGTCACCCCCCCCATTGGGCATCACCCCTTTTGGAGGGCTGCGTCACCCCCTCCCTTCCCTTTGGCTGCCTCTCAAACCAGGCGGCGCTTGCCGTTGGTGGGAGGGGAAGCGCTCTCCTCTCACACACACACACACAAACTCTCCTTTCTGTGTTTCTCGGGCGGGCAGGCGCGCGCGCGCCGTTGGGCCGAGTGCGTGCGCAGGCGCATTCCCATTCCCTGCTCCTCTCTCTCTTCACTCCCTCCCTTTCTCTTCCCCTCTCCTGGCGAGGATTGGTCGCCTGGGGCCAATGAGAATGCTCTGGGGGAGGGCCGATGGCCCCCTTGGCCCCGCCCTAGTGACGCCGCTGATGTTGCCTCCTCCTATGATCACCACAAAAACCTTATCACTTAGCTATTTATAGGAATAAGAAAACTGGGGGAAAGGTATTATTTGGGGTATTTTGTCATCATGGTAATTTGAGTTTGTGATTTTGTTGGGACTTTGCTGTTTTTCCCTATAGCAAAGTCAACCTCTACCTCTTAAATTTATGTTGCAGGGCACCAAAAGTAGGCATTTTAATTGTCCATATGAAAGTTTTATCACAATTAAAACATGAGAGATTTCCTAGCAAGTTAACCGATTGCTCACAAAAACCTATTGGTCACAAAAATTGTCCGGCTTGAAAAAAAAGACAAATCTGCCCCAATTAATGGACTGCTTTATGTTTAAATCGCATGTGATGCAATTGCCGGAAATGTTTTTAATTAAAAAGTTTTAACATCATTTTCATTTTGTAAACTTGCTTAAACTAGCGCATGCATACAAAGTCACCAGATGGCTGAGCTCAGCCCTAAATGTGCCATTTTCTATGATGTTCCACATGTTATCTACAAGGTGCACATGGAGTTCCTCTATATCTACTTTGTTCAGGTGAGGGTGAATGCTGGCAAGCCACAGTAGATGCTGTGGGGATTGCTCCCAAATCTGCTTCAGCATAGAACTATAGCTCCTTACCTGCCCTAGACACCAGAATTTCAGAAACAAGATTCTGCTTACTTATTAGGAACTGAAAATAATAGTAAGAGGAATTCACATTGAATTAGAATCAATTCATTTGCAGCTTCATTGCAGTGGTTTTCATTTGCAAACCTGTATTGAATTCCTTTGTTACCATGGTTTGCAGTTCTGAATCATTCTGTCGGCTGTATAGCAGCAAATTCGGCATTCCAATTAAATGAGCTTGTATTTTGGAAGTACCTGTTGTGTTGTAATGTCTCTTTGCACTATTGGTTAAACCTGCTTACCGTTTTTAAATGAACTGTCCTTTTTAAGGTGGGATAACTAAGACAATCTTCTAATAATATTTCAGTTTGCTTATTGCTGCTCTTTATATTTCAAAGATGGTCACTGGACACCAATAATTTCCAGTATGCATAACAGATCAGAAATTAACAGATCACAGAAGCAGCCATTATTCAGCTCACTCAAACAGTCTTGTTTTCTTGAGTTCTTTTCAGGAACAGTGAGTTTTGCAGGCATAAAAATTTAACTTCTGTGGATGACTGATGCTGCAATCCTGTCCTCTGATTCTTGTATTCTGAGCAGAAGACATAACATGGAGATGGAAAAAATATGCTCCTAGCAAGATCCTACAAATATAGGGGCTTTCCCTCAGCTCATACCCTTCTCCCTATGATTTTCAAAGACTCCAGCAAATGCAAGGAAGGGTTTGAGGCAAACTTTGATTTTGTTAGAAAAACTTTTCTGCAAAGTTACGTTGCATGAAGCTTCCATATAAATTCATGACTATCTGACCACAGTCTAAGCCAGGGGTCCTCAAACTCCAGGGAAACTGATTTCTGCAGTCCAGAGATCCCAGTTACATACCACAGACCTTTATTGGCATTAATATAAGAATACAGTATACTTTAAAACCAACAGTAACACTATAAAATATAATAAAACCTTCAAAAAAACCCCAGCAAAAGTTAAATGACATAAAATAGCTGTGGGCTATGCATGAGTAAAAGCCTCTCTGATTTGGATCGCAACCTGTAAAAAGCAAGCAACGTGAGTAGTGACAAAGTTGTGTTTCCCGTGGAGTAAAAAGCGAACCTTGGCATTGTCAGAAAGGCCTTGATGGTCGGAGAGCAGAGCATCTAGGTATCTTGCTCGTGGACTGCTATAGAAAGGGCAGTCCAGAAGAACATGAGGGACCGTTTCGATGACTCCTTGGCTACAAGGGCATCGTCTAAGATTGCGGGGGATTCTGTGGTATCTTCCGGAGAGGATGGCCGTTGGTAATGCATTAAATCTAGCCAGCATGAGTGCTCTTCTTTTATTTAACTCTGATCAGAATTCTTTCACCTTTTTGATGCTGATGGACCATCATGCATCCAAATGGTTGACCCTGATCCAAAAGAAAATCACATCCATAGGAATTTCTTTGGATGCATTTTATCTATCCTCTGCTCCTGTGGTATTTCAATCCATCAAACGCAGACTGCTAGATATCCAGTTGCAACATCTAACTGAGGCAGCTCAGAAAACTTGCTCCCCAAGCTATCTGGGTTTATCCCAGACTCCTGGGCTTTTAGCTCCCTATTTCCTCTTTTTAACTGATCCCAGTTATAATTCTAGGAGATCATCAGATCTCATCTCAAGGTTGGAACCTTACTCCCAGGCAATAATGTTAAGACTTGGACTGTATGAAAAAAATGAAGTCTTCTTCCCACCTAAGGACCCTTCTTCCAATTTAAGTGGCTCTTCCTCCAAAGAAGACTAAGATAAGATACTGCCCGTTATATGGTGGAAAAGTGTTCCCTTAGGAAAAAAAAAAAAGAACTATGACCAGTGTTCCCTCTAAAATTGAGTTAGCATGAGCTAGCTCACAGATTTTTAGCCTCCAGCTCACACATTTTTGTCTTAGCTCAGGAAGGATGGCTCCAGAGCACACTAATTTATGCAGGAGCTCACAACTTTAATGCCAGTAGCTCACAAAGCAGAATTTTTGTTCACCAGACTCTGCAGCTTAGAGGCAGCATTGACTATGACTTTGTGATTTGATCATATATCAGTTTTCTGATGCCATGTTTACAAAGACTTTAGAAACCAACTGCCAAAATGTACTATGTAATTTATATGTATGTGTATATGCATGTGTGTTTCTTATTTCACTAATTTTATAATATCCAATTTTGAGCCCTTAGGGTTTATGCTACCAAAAGGACTGAATAAAGGTGCAGTTTAATAAACTCACACAATTGATGCAGCCTAGTGATAGCACTCTTTGTAAATATTACAGGAGTATTACACAGCAGGATTGGTGAAAAATATTGGAGATTCACCGATAAGAGTGCATTAATAGGGTAAATGTTCCATAAATGAAGTCTTTAGGAGCACACATCTGCAGCTTTTATTCTAATTCTGCTGAAATGCTGTTCTGAAGGAACTAATTTAGCATACGTGTGATTGATGGTTATATGATGAAATATTTTAAATGAGCAATAAAATGGTCAATAAGAAGTAATGTCTAAATTAGAAACTGACTGAATTATTAGCAATAAATAATTTCTTTCATCAAATTCACGTTTTTCCATCTGTAGAGTGTTTGCACGTGACCATCAACTTATTCATTAGTTGTATTTTTTTAAATTAAATTTTGTAACTTATATCAAGTTTTGACAAATTTTCTTCAGCTTTAGCAGCTCCCCATCAAAAAAATAAATAAATTAGTAGCCAGTCTTATTTTTTCAGGCTTTAGAGTTTTGTATTTTAATGACTATACTTTCTAATTATTGCTACCACAAAACCTAAACTAAACTGTTGGCTGGGTCTTGATGATGATGATGATGATGATAGATAGATAGATAGATAGATAGATAGATAGATAGATAGATAGATAGATAGATAGATAGATAGATGATGGATGGATGGATGGATAGATAGATAGATAGATAGATAGATAGATAGATAGATAGATAGATAGATAGATATAGATATATATATAGATATATATAGATATATAGATATATTCTAGATAGATAGATAGATAGATAGATAGATAGATAGATAGATAGATAGATAGATGATGGATGGATGGATGGATGGATAGATAGATAGATAGATAGATAGATAGATAGATAGATAGATAGATAGATAGATAGATAGATAGATAGATCATCACACCAAAGAGTCAACCACTATCCCTCTCCTAGATTAGCTTTGCACTTCTACCGAGAATTACTGATGACATTTCTAGGCATCACTCTGAAATGTGTAGGTGCCATTGCATGCTGTAGCCTAGAATTTGTTGAGCTCTGGCTCAGAGTATTTTAAAACTAAATTGAGTGTTACAATTTCAACTCTTAAGGACTGCCTTTCACAAGGAAGGTTACCAAGACTGAAACTCACATTTCTAGCATCTAGGTGGAGCCTTCTGGTAGTAGAAACTTATTGGCTTGTGACAGCATAGGAACGGGGCAGAAATAAGCATTTGTCTGGAGGATCTGGGCCTGGAGCCTAATATTAAATATGTCTACTAATTTAAGATGTACACATTTTACAAAGACAGAAATTAAAAGCCTTTTGTCTCATATTCTATCACCTCATTGGGGGGGTGGGGGACAACAGCGCAGTCATTTAGCAACATTACCATTGAGATGCACTGAAATGGTGTTTGTATTTCTCACAACAACAACAACAAGAATTGCAGATTTATACCGTGCCCTTTTCTCTGAATCCTTTATCTTCTCCCCCCACAACAAACACCCTGTCACAGCAGCTGCCCTTTCAAGGACAACCTCTGCCAGAGCTATGGCTAACCCAAGGCCATTCCAGCAAGTGCAAGTGGAGGAGTGGGGAATCAAACCGGTTCTCCCAGATAAGAGTTCATACACTTAACCACTACACCAAACAAGGCTTGTCAATCTCCATGTGAATTCTGGAGTTCTCCAAAAATTACAAGTGGTCTCCATACTACAGGGATCAGTTTTCCTGAAGAAAATGGCACTTTGGGACTTCCGGGAAAATGGTGCAGTGATGCGGAGCACTTGACTGAGGGCTCTTGGCAAGCACCCCGATTACAAGCCTTAGAGGGGGTCTCCTTATGGCTTCTCTTATGTTCTTATAGCCACCTTCAAGAGGGGTTTAGATAAAAATATGGAGCAGAGGTCCATCAGTGGCTATTAGCCACAGTGTATGTGTGTATATAACATTTTTTGCCACTGTGTGACACAGAGTGTTGGACTTGATGGGCCGTTGGCCTGATCCAACATGGCTTCTCTTATGTTCTTATGTTCTTATGTTCCTTGAGGAGACACCTCTTAAAAGAGCGACATGAATATGCTCTGCAGCAGAGGGAGCTGGCAGGAACTCTGGAGGGGAAGTGGAGGCTTCCCTTACAGCTTCTCCTTTCCCGTGCCGAGGCTTGTAAACGCCTTGGGCGTTTTGAACTGGGTCACCAGAATATGGAGCACTAAGGATAACAGACTGTTCCATCTATCTATTACTGACCGATAACTGGGAAAAGGAAGAATTTGAATAACGGGGACATAAATTTATAAGCGGGGCGGGGGGGAGCGGACTTACTTAAAGTTTTTGGAGACGAAGCAGCGTGGAGCGGAGAAGAGACACGGGTAATGGCAGAGGATAGAAAATAAACAGCGACGGAGTGAAATATGGACTTTTAAAGATTGTGGGTTTGAAAAGTAAGTGAAACAACACTGAGAGGGAGTAAGGAAGAGAGTTAAGAAAGCAAGGGAAGAAGCAAAAGGAGGACGGGATGTTTGTCGGAGACAGAGAGAGGTGGGAGAGAGAGAAAGAGTGAATAGAGATCGAGAGAGGGTATTTGGGGGAAGAGAGCGAGAGGATGGATAGAGTTGAACAGGGCCACGTTTAAGAACGGTGGTGAGGATGCAGATAAGGAGATAAAAGAGATGAGTTAAGTGGAGAAGCGGAGAGTTGGTGTTGGAGGACATTTAGAAGAGGAGTCATTTCGGGGAGATTGAAAAAAAGGAAGAGGCGGTTCTTAGCGGAGTCGCGGCTGCCTCTTCTTTGAAGAGTGGGTGGATGATTGGAAATGACATGTCAAGAGAAGAAGATTTGGCTTTTGAGAACATTGTATTGTGGAGTCCTTATGTGGAGTGGGAAGAAGAGTTGCAGTGAACTAAAATGGCATAGTGAAAAAGTTCTGAACTGAGATACAAGGGCTTCTGGGAAGAAGAAGGAGGAAGAAGGAAGAACAAGTAGTTGCGGTTTGAGATGCTCTAGCAACAGAACTTATTGATGTGGAGGAGGAAGTAAAATGGTCACTGGTTATGTGAAGGGGAAATGTAAAATGAGCGGTTATTAATTGAACTAATGAACTTAATGTGATTTAATTAAATTTGAGTGATGGTATTTATGCTATTAAATTAATTAGAGATAAGAATAATTAAATGGTGGTCTGTAAGTAAGAGTAAATGTTTAAAATGGTAACAAAATTAATGTTTATGAATTAAATAAGATACATTGGGGAAGGGTATTAAGGATTATATATAAATAGAAATAAGTACCTTCAGAAGAGGGTAACTGTATACGGGGATTCTACTGAATTTCAGATAATTTGTGAAGACAGGAGGGAGAAGGAAGAAAGGGAGAAGATGGATACTAAGATAAAAAAAGTCGGGTCAGGGCACTTCCCCAGGAGTGAGTAAACCAGTGGCGGCAGCATTAAACCAGGATGCGATAGAGAAATTACAGAATATAATGATGGCAGGTTTTAAACAAAACCAAGAGGCCTTAGAAGAAATTAAACTTGGATTAAAAGAGGAAATAAGGAAGACTAATGAGAAAGTTGATGAATTTCAGAGGCAACTTTTACTTAATAGTCAACAAACACACAAGTTATCAACTAAAGTGGATATACTGGATGATAAAATGGTAGCAATGTCTGCCACAATGCAAGAATATAAGACTAAGTGTTTAGATATTGAGGATAGGACAGCCAAATTAGAAATGGACAAAGCTGCATATATTTTGAGATTCCACAATCTCCCAGAAGAGAGGGGAGAAGATATATATAAGAAAATTAATGATCTATTGACATCAGGCAAAGAGGAGGCAGATATTAAACAGGAGATAGACTGGGTTAAAAGGGTTGCCTCAGCCTACACGAAGAAATAATTTACCAAGAGAAATACATGTTAAATTTATGAAAGTTTCGACTTGTGAGGCAATTTTGAGAGCCACCAGAGAAGTTGATTTAAAATGGGAAGATATTAAAATAAAAATTTTAAAAGAAGTACCTTGGAGTATACGACAGAGAAGAAGTGGTTATAAAAAACTGACAGCATGGCTAATCAAAAAGTCTATTCAATTCAGATGGCTAGTACCAGAGGGCATCTTTTTTATATTTCAAGGCAAAAGATTTAATATAACATCAATGGAGAAAGTACAAGAATTTTTGAATAGGTATGCAGAAGAAGATAGTCAAGAATCAGAGGTGGAAGAAGGTCAAGAAGAAGAAGAGAAGCAAAACAGAGATGGAGAAGAAATTCCAAAAAGGAAAAACAGAGAGAATAAAAACAAGATTGCAAACGCAGAAAGAACAAGGGAAAATAGTAGATAGTAATATATTGACGGAATAATGGGCAAGACAGGATTACAAATTAATTCAATAAATGTCAATAGATTAAATGTGCCACAAAAAAGAAGGAAAATCTTTCTGCAATTAAAAAAATTATGATCAGACATAATATGTCTGCAAGAGACACATATTACAAAAAAAAGATGTAAAATACCTCCAAAATAAAAAGTTAGGTCAATTATATGTATCTGCAAACCATAAGAAAAAGAGAGGGGTGGCAATATATATCAAAGACCAGATAGAATCAAGCTTGTTATATGCAGCTGATAATGGCAGAGTATTGTTGACAGAAATAGTACTTAATGGGAAAATTTTTTTACTGGGGAACATATATGCCCCGAATGAAAAACAAGAAGAATTTTACAAGACCATTCATGATAAAATCATTGAGCTTGACTATCAAGACCACTGTATTATAGGCAATTATAATGCAGTTTTTGATATTGACAAGGACAAGAAATTTGGGGGGGGGGATTTTTAAAAAACATCGTAGCCAACTGCCTAGAACATTTTTTAAGATGGTGGACGAATTAAGTTTAATAGATGCCTGGAGAACGAAAAATCTTCAAACCAAAGATTTTACTTATCATTCTGAGGTAAACATGATTCCTGGTCCAGGATTGATATGTGCTGGATCTCTACCTCTTTGGCACCACTATTAGAAGAAGCAGCCATACTGCCCAAGACATTTGCAGATCATAACCCATTACAGATTACATTTCAAAGCTTGGTAAAAAGTGCTTGATGGACCTTGAACCTCCAGATTTTAAAGAAAGAAGTATTTGTGGAAGAAGCCAAAAAGGAAATTAAAATTTGGAAAAAGATACATCTATCCAAATGATATGGGACACTTTTAAGGCTTTTTTTAGGGGAATAGCAATCAGATATTCTTCAAGGAGGAAGAAAGAAAGAATAAAAACCTATAATCAATTACTAGAAAAACTACATAGACAGGAGAAAATGCAAAAAGAGAAAAATACAAAAGAAATCAAAATGAAAATTCAAAGTATACAACATCAGATTAACATTGTTAAATGAAGTAGAGAAGAAATTGAAATGGACTAAGCAAAATTTTTTTGAAAACACCAATAAAATTAGCAGATGGTTGGCCAATAGATTAAGGAAGGAAAGAGAGAAGAAAATAATAAGGGTATTGAAAAATGAAAATCTGGAAGTGGTTACACAGAGAAAACAAATTGAAGAAATTATCAGGAACTTTTACCAAAAATTATAAAAAAAACAGGAAAAATCAGAAATACAACAAGAAGAATATATAAAGCAAGTTAATATAAAGAAAATATCGAGAGAGCAACAAAAATTTTAGATAGTCCTATAACAACACAAAAGATTGTGGATATGATAAGAATTCAAAAAAAAAAATAAAACTCCAGGCCCAGATGGATTGCCAGTGGAATTCTTTAAATGTTTTGAAGAAGTGATATTGCTCCCATACAAGAGAGTTATAGAGGGGATAAAACAAACATCTAAGGTCCCAGATTCATGGAATGAAGCATTGATCTCATTGATACACAAAGAGGGATCTAACCCAATGGAGATTAAGAATTACATGCCTATATCTCTTCTAAACTCAAATTATAATTTTTTTGTGGCTATTCTGGCATATAGATTGAAGAAAGTCATCCCAGACATGATACATGAAGATCAAACCAGTTTTATCCCAAGAAGGCAGATGAGACAAAATATAAGAACCAATAAAAGCAGATTTAGAGAGATGGCAAGATCTACAACTTTCACTGTTACGAAGAATTGCGACAGTAAAAATGAATGTTTTACCTAGAATGTTATTTCTATTCCAAATGATTCCAATCATGTTACCAATATCTTTCTTCCAACAGTTAAATAAGATAGTGGCCAAATTTATATGGCAAAACAAAAGACCTAGGATTAAATTGAAGATCTTGCAGGACATTAAACAAAGAGGTGGATTTGCATTGCCAGATTGGCAAATATATTATAAAGCATGTATATTGATGTGGGCAAAGGATTGGTTGTTGTTAGAGAATAAACGGTTATTGATTTTGGAGGGAGCAGGTCTTACTAGAGGTTGGCATTCCTTCATTTGGTACCAAATACCTACCAAAAATAGTCTGTTTCTTAGACATGAAATTAGAAAATCAATATATAAAACCTGGATGGGAATAAAATCACAAATTTATAAATATACACTTAAATGGTTATCACCAGTGGAAGCGTCGATCCATCCAAATTTATTTCAGTGGGAAGAGAGATATACCTATGAATCTCTACTAGATAATAGAGGTAATTTGAAGACAGAGGAAAATGTACAATTAGATTGGTGGACAAAAATGCAAATTAAATCCAGATATAAATGTAATAAAGAAGTCGAATATGCTAAAAAGATGAATGAATTTGATACCATAATTTTAGGAACTAATGAGAAATTGATTACAAAAATTTATAATTGGTTGTTGGATGTTAGAATGCAGGATGAGATTATCAAAGAAAGTATGATAAGATGGATGCAAGACATTGGGCATAACATAGAGCTGGTAGAATGGAAGAAAGTATGGAAAGAAAATATAAAGCTAACAAGATCGTCCACATTCAAGGAAAATCTTTATAAAATGGCATACCAATGGTATATTACACCAGAGAAGTTGTCTAAAATGTTTCCGAATACTACCAATAAGTGCTGGAAATGTAAAAGGGTAAAAGGAACATTTTACCACATTTGGTGGCAATGTGATAAGGCCAGGAAATATTGGGGACAGATTAATAGCTGGATTCAAAAAATACTAAAAAGGAACATTCAGTATTCACCTGAATTGTATTTGTTGAATATGTGTACAAGCCCCGTGCCCAAAGTAACTAAGAAATTCTTGTTACACGCTGTAACTGCAGCAAGGTTGGTGTATGCCAGATACTGGAAAACCCAACAGATACCAAAAAAAGAGGAATTCCTTCAAAAATTGTATGAGGCTGCTGAAAGAAGAAGAAGAAGAAGAAGAAGAAGAAGAAGAAGAAGAAGAAGAAGAAGAAGAAGAAGAAGAAGAAGAAGAAGAAGAAGAAGAAGATGATGATGATGATATTGGATTTATATCCCGCCCTCCACTCCGAAGAGTCTCAGAGCGGCTCACAATCTCCTTTACCTTCCTCCCCCACAACAGACACCCTGTGAGGTGGGTGGGGCTGGAGAGGGTTCTCACAGCGGCTGCCCTTTCAAGGACAACCTCTGCCAGAGCTATGGCTGACCCAAGGCCATGCCAGCAGGTGCAAGTGGAGGGGTGAGGAATCAAACCCGGTTCTCCCAGATAAGAGTCCGCACACTTAACCACTACACCAAACTGGCTCTCCAGTAATTTACAAGAATGTAATGAAACCTGGAAGCCATTATATGAGTGGATGGTCATAAATTAAAACAGGAAAATAGATATTGTATCAAATAATAGGATATGGAAAGAAGTTAAATATAAGTATATTTGATTTAAAAATGGAAGTACTGGAAATAGACAAGGATGGAATAAGATATCTGTAATTGAATTTGATTTCTAGGCTTCATTGTATATTGTATATTAAGTTTGTTTTTGTTGTGTCCTAGGTTCAAATGGAGAACTGTTACTTTTGGAGGGAACTGTTACTTTTGGAGGGAAGCTGAACAAGCCAAGCTTGTACTCCACACCAGGATTCCAGAGAAGGCCTAAGCATGCCCAATCAGGGGAAGGATTGAAACATAAGTAGCCAATCAACATCTAGGCTCATACTGTACCCTGATAGGCCCTTAGGCCTCTGTAAATAGCCAATCCATGTACATAGTTAAGGTCCAATCAGAAGGGGGCAAGAATTGTATAAAGGAGCAGGAGGTTTGAATAGAGCTCAGTTTGTGTTGGTGTTCCTGAAGTAAAGCTTGCTGAAATCACTCTCTGACTCTGGTCTCTTACTGCGCCGACCCCAGTACTTTACACTGGCGACGAAGGTGGGATGCCAGTAAGAACCAGCAACAGAACCAGGAACACGGAAAGGTGGCTAAATCCAAGCCATCTGGGTCCGCACCTCCGCTCTGCGCACACCCCATCTCTCAAGCCGCCCAGACACGCTGCCAAGAATGGAGGCTTCAGCTAACCTCCTGCAGCCCTTTAGCATCGATCGCCCCGAGCTGTGGGACTCGTGGGTCGAAGGCTTCCAGTCATACCTGACCTTCCGGAAGATTACAGAGACTACCATGCAGAGAGCTCTGCTTATCAGTACATGTGGCACGGAGACCGTGGACTTAGCCAGGGCTCTTCTCCAACCCAGGAAGCTCTCAGAGATGCCGGTGGATGACATCATCAGCGCTCTGGAGAAGTATTTCCAGCCCCAGCCAACCAAGCTCACCCGGCACTGGGACTTCCGACAAAGGACACAGAAGGCAGGCGAAACCACGATGGCGTTCTTGACAAGCCTGCGCCGGGTGGCAAGCCGATGCAGTTTCGCAGACCTCAATGAAGCCCTTCTTGACCAGTTTGTATGGGGCTTGAGGGACGAAAAACTAGTACAGAAACTCCTGTCCCTCTCCGAGTGCGACCTAACAAAGGCAATCGATGTGGCCACCAGCTGGGAGAAGAGCAGATCAGCAGAGCCACAGCTGACAAGACAGGCTGCGGCACACCAGATCAACCCTGAACCATCTACAGAGGACTCAGACGAGGACAAAGCTCTACAAACCGGCTATCGTTCAGCAGGAAGGAAGACCACCCATGCCCCACAGGGCATGAGACACAAGACACCACCTTCATGTGCAAGCGGCGGGGGCCAGCACAAGCGAAAGACCTGCCGATTCCGGAATGCCACCTGTCGACTCTGCAACAAGGAAGGCCACATCGCCTGTGCCTGCAGATCCACATCCCGAGCACGCATCCCGCAAAGATCTGCGCACTCCGAGGGCCAGCCAGACTTCGAGACCGACGCTCTCCACGCCCACCCATACCTGGTACAGTACCTACCCTCGCCAGTCAGGCCCTCCAAAATCCGGGTCAATGTAGGGATCGGGGGGGTGCCCTGCCAAATGGAGGTGGACTCTGGGTCAGCATCATCTATTATAGCGGCAGAGACATTTTTTAAAATCCCCACCAGGCTGAGGCCTCGTCTCAGGGACCCGGGGTTTACCTTAGTGGACTTCCAGAAGAATAAGGTGCCTATCTTGGAAGTGGGCCCGGTCCCAGTCCAATACAAGGGGTTCAAGGGCCAGCTACAAGTGCTAGTGGTCAAGAACCACCTTACAAACCTTTTGGGTCTCGACTGGTTCAAGCCCCTGGGAATAGAGATCAGGGGGGTCAATAAGACTGTCGGAGTGGACTTTAACAAGGTTTGTGAAGAGTTCCCGGCCGTTTTCGATGGCACCTTGGGCTGCTACACGGGTCCCCCGGTTACACTACACCTCGACCCCACAGTGCGGCCTATTAGGCTTAAAGCGCGGCGAGTTCCATTCGCGCTCAAGCCTAAAATTGAGGAGGAACTGGATAAACTGATTGCACAGGGAATACTAGAGCCTGTCACCCACGCAACCTGGGAAACTCCCATCGTGACTCCAGTCAAGCCCAGTGGGGAAGTGCGGATTTGTGCAGACTATAAGTGCACCCTCAACAAGGCTCTTCAGGCCCACGCATACCCTGTGCCCATCGTCAGCCACGTTCTAGCCACCCTAGACGGCGCAAAATTTTTTGGCAAGTTGGACTTGGCCCAAGCTTACCAACAGCTGCCGGTGGATGAGGCCACGGCCAACGCCCAAACAATTGTGACCCACCGGGGGGCCTTTAGAGTAAAGCGGTTGCAATTTGGCGTGAGTGTGGCTCCGGGGTTGTTCCAGGAACTCATGGACTCTCTTTTAAAAGGACTTCCCGGAGTCACTCCATTCTTCGATGATGTGCTGATCGCGGCAGCCTCGCCTGCAGAATTCGCCGCCCGCCTTAGAGGAGTCCTACAACGTTTTGAAACAGCCGGCCTCAAGGTTAAACGGGAGAAGTGCCTCCTGGGCGTGGATCGGGTGGAATTCCTGGGGTTCTCCATCGATGCCCAGGGGGTCCATCCCTCCGACGCCAAGCTGCGTGCCATCAGAGATGCTCCAGCGCCCACCAACAAGCAAGAACTCCAGGCCTTCCTCGGCCTCCTAAACTTTTATCATGCTTTTCTCCCCCACAAGGCAGCGGTGGCCGAACCCCTGCACCGGCTTCTAGACAAGAACCGACCCTGGGCGTGGGGCCGCCAGCACGCTAAAGCCTTCCAAGATATCAAGGGCCTCCTGATGTCAAACTCCGTCCTTGCCCATTTCGACAAGACCCTGCCCTTGGTCCTGGAATGCGACGCATCCCCTTATGGCGTGGGGGCAGTTCTGGGCCACCGACTCCCTGATGGGACCGAAGTCCCTATCGCGTACTACTCGCGGACCCTCTCGTCGGCGGAGCGGAACTACGCCCAAATCGACAAAGAAGGGTTGGCAGTTGTGGCCGGTGTCAAAAAATTTCATGATTACATCTACGGCCGGCCCTTTACCCTCTATACGGACCACAAACCCCTCTTGGGCCTCTTTGCATCAGACCGGCAGACTCCTCAGGTGTTGTCCCCACGGGTCCTCCGTTGGTCCATTTTTCTAGCCGGCTACACTTACACCCTAGTGCATCGCCCGGGCAAGGCAATGGGCCATGCTGACGCCCTGAGCCGCTTGCCCTTGCCTGACGTGGATCCCGATCCAGCCCCGGCTCATCAGATCCTACTGATGGACATGCTTCCGGACAGGCCATTGCTCGCCCGCGACGTTGCTGCCCGCTCCGCTCGTGATCCAGTCCTCTCCCGTGTCTTGGACTGGGTGGGGAGGGGGTGGCCCAAGGGCTCGACTGGGCCGGAATTTACTCCATTTGCAGCCCGGAAAGACGAACTATCCACCCACAAAGGCTGCCTACTATGGGGCAACAGAGTCGTCATCCCCAAACCCTTGCAAGACCAAGTGCTTAGAGCCCTGCACGAGGCACACCCGGGCATAGTCCGCATGAAGGCTCTCGCACGGAGCTATGTCTGGTGGCCCGGCCTCGATGCAGAAATTGAGGCTTGGGTTAAAAGGTGCCCGACATGCCAGGTGTCAAGGCCTGACCCCCCACGTGGCCCAGTGCAACCATGGGAATCCACCAAAACCCCCTGGTCAAGACTGCATATGGACTTTGCTGGCCCCTTCCATGGGCGGACTCTACTCATACTAGTGGATTCATACTCCAAGTGGTTGGAGGTGGTCCAGGTGCCCTCGCCATCATCGCAGGCGACCATCACGGCTCTGAGGGCCATCTTTGCAACCCACGGGTTGCCGGAGACCATCGTCACCGACAACGGCACAGCATTCACGTCCGCAGTGTTCCAGGACTTCTTAGCCAGGAACCTCATCAGGCACATTCGCTCTGCCCCGTTTCATCCAGCCACCAATGGCCAGGCAGAGCGGATGGTGCGCACGGCAAAGGAGGCCTTGAACTGTCTGGGCCCCTCAGACTGGCCAAAAGACTTGGCGTGTTTCCTAATGGCCTACCGGACCACACCCACCGCCTCCACAGGTCGCAGTCCAGCCGAACTCCTCATGGGCCGCCGCATCACCACCCTGCTGGACAAGCTGCACCCTGACCAAGCCCCAGACAGGCGACCGGCGCCGGAACACCTTAAAGCCCCCAGAGGGTTCTACCCAGGTGAGACAGTGTGGGCACGGAACTATGCCACCACTGGCCCCGCCTGGCTCCCTGGAAAGGTGGACCACGTCACCGGACAGGTCTCCTATGCAGTGACTTTGGAGGGTGGACATCTCCTGAGGCGACACATCGACCAACTCCGTGGTCGCCTGCTTGCCGGGGAGCCAAGGTCAGAGGCTCCAGATCCGGACAACGTAAGTCCCCGTGAGCCTGACACAGAACAGGGTTCCGTGGAGCCCGCTTCGGCCCAGCAGGAGGAGACCCCCGACCGCGCAGCTGAACCCAGGTCTCCCGGGGCCGCCGTCCCAGATGTCTCCAGCTCTGCAGCCGCGGAACCACCAAGTGAGTCGGAACGCCCAGTCCCCTCGGAGCTCCGACGCTCGACACGAGACCGCTGCCCTCCGGCATATCTCCAGGACTATGTCACCTGATAGCTGGAACTATGGGGGGAGGGGTGTTGTGTCCTAGGTTCAAATGGAGAACTGTTACTTTTGGAGGGAACTGTTACTTTTGGAGGGAAGCTGAACAAGCCAAGCTTGTACTCCACACCAGGATTCCAGAGAAGGCCTAAGCATGCCCAATCAGGGGAAGGATTGAAACATAAGTAGCCAATCAACATCTAGGCTCATACTGTACCCTGATAGGCCCTTAGGCCTCTGTAAATAGCCAATCCATGTACATAGTTAAGGTCCAATCAGAAGGGGGCAAGAATTGTATAAAGGAGCAGGAGGTTTGAATAGAGCTCAGTTTGTGTTGGTGTTCCTGAAGTAAAGCTTGCTGAAATCACTCTCCGACTCTGGTCTCTTACTGCGCCGACCCCAGTACTTTACAGTTTTGTTCTTTGTTTGATATATATTTTTGTGTGATTTACAATAAAACTTTTAAAATCCAAAAAAAGAAAAGAAAATGGCACTTTGGAGGTGGACTTTATGGCATTATATCCCACTGAGGTTCCTCCCCTCCCCAAACCCCACCCTCACTAGACTCCACACTGATATCTTCAGAAGTTTCCCAACCTGGGCTTGGAAACCAGATCCACAGTGTGACACAGATCTACAGTATATAATGCACCTTCAAATATTGATATTTTGAGGTTATTCAAAATACCATTCCCAACATTTTTGAAGGTAGGAGAAATTCCACTGAGAGTCAGGCTACTTTGCATGAATAATTATATCCAAAAAAACATCTAAACATTTCAATGTGTGTGGCACCAGGCTTGCTCATTGGTTTGCCCCGTATTGAAGTGCCAGTTCACCTCCAGGCCCAATTCAAGATCCTGGTTGTTATATTAAAAGTCTTTTATGAGTTGAAGACAGGGTTCTTGAAGGATCACCTTATCCTTGTTTGAGTCAACCATACTATTACCACTAATTTAAGATGTACGAAGAGCCTGCTTCGGCGGGGAGGGTGGGATATAAATGCGAGGAACAAATAATAAATAAATAAATCTGGAATGAGAAATGCCAGATGTTCAAGCTGGATTCAGAAAAGGAAGAGGCACTAGAGATTGTATTGCAATTTTGTGTTGGCTACTGGAGCTTATAAGAGAACTTCAGAGGCAAATCAGCTTGTGTTTCAGAGATCACATGACTGTGTGGATCTTGAAAAGCTATGGTTGGCAGCAGCATGTGAAGCAGGACCTCCCTTATTCGATAATCATGTGCTGTCACCAGCGGAGGTGAGCGGAGC
Source organism: Heteronotia binoei (assembly GCF_032191835.1). Taxonomy (NCBI): domain Eukaryota; kingdom Metazoa; phylum Chordata; class Lepidosauria; order Squamata; family Gekkonidae; genus Heteronotia; species Heteronotia binoei. Next base: position 20,471,628 of record NC_083238.1, on the reverse strand, counting down.
GTCCACTAAGGACTGGGCCTTTTCCTTAGTAGCATTTGAACTGTGGAATTCCTTCCCCATTAAGTAGGCATGGCCCCTCTCTAAAGCACAAAGCCATTTCGCCAGGTAGAAAAGGGAGATTGGAAATCCAGCCACAACCTTTAAACCAAAGAAAGGGCATCTTGTGAACAAGACCGGCCCTGTCGCTAGGCAAACTAGGTGACTGCCTAGGGTGCCGACCTTTTGGGGGCACCGAATTGCCCCCCCCCCTATGTAACGTGGTGACATTATCAAGGGGGGGGGGAGCTCCAGAACTTAGCCTCGCCTAGGGTGCTGTGAATAAAATCTAACATATATACTTAAGAACGGAACCCCTTCTTTGTTTGTTTGTTTAAATAAGAAAGCACATCGCCAGAAAGCAAGTACCTTCTTAAAGTATAACCTCCACGTTCTTTTTTTTCCTGAAATAGGTAGAGGAAAGTCAAAAAGCAGAATGCTTTTCTTTTCCCAGAGACTGCAATCTGAAACTGACAAGAGCTTCTAAACCAGGCCTGCTCTGCTGCTTGGGGGAGCTTTATAACTGATTGTTTTAAAACCAAAGTGACACCAGAAGGGGTCAAGTAAATAAATATGCATGCCTCACCAGTTCAAAATAATAAAATTCCAATGTGTGCAAGCCTGCTTGTTGAACATATGTCTGAGGCACGGCTAAGCCATCTGGCTCAATGTCAAGCATTTACACCAACTGCAGTCTTACACTACCTGACAGCAGAAAAGCTTTATTCCCTTGGTGTTTGGGCACAAATGGAGAAATATTATTGAAATGATTATCTGCATCAAGACTCAGATTTGGTTTGACATTTAGCTGGCTCTGTTTAATCCAAAGGGTTGTCTGAATGAATAAAGAGAAGGGTTCCTCCAGAAGAGGCCGTGAGCGGTGGGGGGGATTGCTGGTGAGAAGAGAGAGAGCAAATGATTAATGAGAGTGAAGGACTGGGTGGACCCTGCCCACCTCTACCCAGACCTTGGTGCCAAGAACTGCATATAAAATGAGGACAATTCTTTTTTTTCTTTTTTTTCCCCTGAGCCTTGTCAGGAAGAGACTTCGCCACCTCCGGGGCCTACTTTATTAGGCCTTGAAGAAACAAAGGGAAAGGATGCCTGACATTCTTCAACACTCCAAAAAGAGCCTTCTCAAGGAATGGCTATCTCTTTCGTGTGCTCAAGCTGCACTGCAAAACACTGCTAATACCTGGGCAGCGAGGGAAGGGGGGTGATGCAGCTCTGCAGGCAGAACAGCATTGGAACCATTTTTTAAAAAAAAAATCCTGAGGGCCCTGACCTGGATAGCCCAAGCAAGTCCTATATGTTCCCCAGAGAGCACTGCAATCCAGCTCACAAAACCTTCTGGAAGTACTCAGGCCAAAGGAGGCCAAACTAAAAATAACTAGAGAACAGGCCTTCTCTATAAAAGCACCCCAATGGTGGAACCAGCTGCCGGAAGAGGTGCGGGCCCTACGAGACATTAGCCAATTCCGTAGGGCGTGCAAAACCGCCCTCTTCCGGCTAGCCTTCCAAGATGGAGCCTGAAATAAACATCACGCCATCATTAACATTAATATAACTGAGATAGCAACGAGATGAGACTATTTTAGACTGATTTTAGACTGTTTTAGAATATGTAAAAATTTAATGGTAAATTGTAAATTGTATTGAATTGTATAACTGTTTTATTGTTCAAAATGGCTTTTGCCATACCTTGTAAGCCACCCTGAGCCTGCCTCGGCGGGGAGGGCGGGGTATAAATAAAATTTTATTATTATTATTATTATTATTATCTCATCAGACCCTGGAAGCTAAGCAGAGTCAACTCTAGGATGGGAGACCTCCTTGGAATACCAGAGGTGGGAGGTGGGAGCAGGCTTTATTCAGCCACCTCCCTGAATATCCCAATAGGGGTCAGTCACCAGAGGTCACCATGACTTCCAGATGCACACATACGCTCCCACACGTATGCATGCATGTGCACACATACATATATAAATGCAAAAATACCCCTCAAAAAATTCCTGAGGTAATGCTTCCAGTGACATCCTCCATGCGTCTGCATAAGAAAAGGATCATGGATGGACATCCCTGGAAACGAATCCTTGTGTGTCAGGGCCCTGTCTCAAGACTGTGTTCTTTTCTCTCATTCTAACCTACCTCAGAGTGTTGTTGTGGTGAGGATAAAATGGAGGAGAAGGGAATGATGTTTAACCTCATGGGTAGTTGAATGCTGCTATCCGTAGCTGGCCTGAGGATACTGATCTGCTATCTTCATCAAAAGATTAATCCAGATAGCTCCATGGAATCCAGACAAACATTATTCGAGTCCAGTAGCACCTTAGAGTCCAACAGAATTAAGATATAAGCTTTCAAAAGCTTTTCCACTTGAAAACATATATCCTGGAAAATTGTGTTTGCCTCCAAGGTTCTATTGCACAGTTTCCAGCAATGTATGGATGCAATCTGAGGGTTCTGAGGAGGAACATCACGCGCTGAACAAGCTTTATCGACAGAAAAATTTTCTTGCTAATGAAGAGGAAATGACAGAATTTGACCAAAAAAAATCAGAAAAATCAATCTGGGACAATAGTTATAAGCCAAATCACTTGGATTTACGTTGTTGCAACATGACAGCTTCAAATCAAGTCATACTTGTTATCAAAGATTTCAGGCTTTCACGGCTGGCATCATCATTAGGGTTTGTAGAATCTTTCGGGCTCAAGTGCCGTGTTCTACTGGAGAAAGTTTTGGAAGAAACTACGTCTGGAAGAAAAACTTTCTCCAGTAGAACACGGCACTTGAGCCCGAAAGATTCTACAAACCCTAATCATACTTGTTAGTTTTTCTGGATTGAAAAGGTGGGATTTTTAAAAACTACAATCTTGATTGCTGATTTGGATTTGATATTATCTGGTTGATTTGGATTTAATATGGATGTTAGACGTGATTTTCTCCTCATTCTGCTTTTAATTAACTTTTTATTGCGAATGAATGAGTTTTAATGAACACAATTGGTAGCCTAATTGATTTCCTGCCACAGCCTATTGAGAGATCAGTAGGCAACTGACATTTTCGTATGGAATTATCTCTTGTCAAACAGTTTACAGATTCATTGGTATAAGCTGACGAATACATGTAAAAACATTTAGTCACTTTTTGATAGTAAGCATCAAGCCACTTATTTTACTTTAGACATTTTGATTTTAAAACTCTTTTATGTCTCTTGTTCCTTTAACACCTGTAGCGTTGACCCTACACAACCTGATCAATATAGACAAATTGAAGTTTGCAAGAGTGAACTGAATTAATAACTAAAAACTATAACTGAATTTATAAGTTAAATATGATTAGTAATATGCATGCATTAAACCGCACTTTATGTAAAAACACCTCAATAATTAGACATTTATAATGCTTCTATTTATAACTATGCACTGGGTTCCCCTTTTAAATGGGGTGCTTAACTGAATCTCTTGGAAATTGTATTCTTTTATCATTTTAAGAACAATGAAGGGATGGAAAAAAATATATTATGACATAGTTAAACACAAGGCTATAATTTCTAAACTGCATAAATTACATGTTTTCTCCTATTATGATCCAGACAGACAAAATGAACATTTTTTGAAAGAAAATGACCAACGCATGATTAATTGCAAGCTCGCAGATTTTGCAGCTTCAAGAGTAAATCATCTGCTAAGAAGTGCTAACTTGCTAAAATATAAACTAATTTTAGTCTCTGGATATTAAAATATAATCCATCTTCTTCCTCCATTGGGAAAGCTAATTAGAAATTGTGACTGGCATAAGGAGAAGGAGCCGAGAACACTGGGATTAAGTTCACTTGCATAAAATCTGAATTCAAGGAAAACCAGCCAGTTCTTTCCGCATCTTACTCGGTTGTGAGGGAGGGAAAACCCTTATACTAATTACGGTGCCTCAAATGTGCAAGTAACAAATGAAAAATATCATAATTTGAAAAGAAAGTAATAGTGTTAGGAGACGCAGCTTGTTCCATAAATAATATGAAAGCTGAGAAACGGTTTAAAGTCGTGAGGGTATATCCAACCATGGAATTTTGTGAAGAAGGGCTTTTCCTCCTCCCTCTGCACTCCGTTTAACTCTGTCCCCTACATTTTTCCTGGGTGTTAGGAACAGCATTTGGACAAAATAGGGGTCAGGAGCAGTGTTCCCTCTGTTAGCCTCCAGCTCACACAGTTTTTTAGCCTCCAGCTCACACATTTTTGTCTTAGCTCAGGAAGGATGGCCCCAGAGCAAACTAATTTATGCAGTAGCTTGCAACATGAATGCCAGGAGCTCACAAAGTATAATTTTTGCCCACAAGACTCCACATCTTAGAGGGAGCATTGGTGGCGGGGGAATCAACAGAAACTACTGTCTTCTCTTCCAAAGACTTAAATGCCGTTAAGACTTCAGAAGCTCATGGGTAGTTGAATGCTGCTATCCCTAGCTGGCCTGAGGATACTGATCTGCTATCTTCATCAAAAGATTAATCCAGATAGCCCAATGGAATCCATACAAACATTATTCGAGTCCAGTAGCACCTTAGAGTCCAACAGAATTAAGATATAAGCTTTCCAAAGCTTTTCCACTTGAAAACATATATCCTGGAAAATTGTGTTTGCCTCCAAGGTTCTACTGGAACTCAACTTTTGTTCTTCTACTACAAGCTGACATAGCTATCCCCCTGAAGATATCCAGATGAACACTGAGTGATGCAGATATATCCCCATGCCTGTGCATTTATAAAAGTACAATTGGGCAATTACTTCCACACACAGCTTTCTCATATTTGAACGGGGGCGGGGGGGGGCGGGGAGAACCCACATAGTGATAAAAAGAATCACAGACGTCAAAATGTTTTTACCTCCTCAATATGAATAAGCAACAGATCCCTGACCTGACATCATTTGGAAAGCCGGTTTGGTGTAGTGGTTAAGTGGGATTCTTATCTGGGAGAACCGAGTTTGATTCCCCACTCCTCCACTTGCACCTGCGGGAATGGCCATCCTATTCATATATCGAACTGTAGCACTTTAATCTGTAGTCTATAATATTTTAATTGTTTATTTAATTGTTTATTAGGAGAGCCAGTTTGGTGTAGTGGTTAAGTGTGCGGACTCTTATCTGGGAGAACCAGGATTGATTCCCCACTCCTCCACTTGCACCTGCTGGAATGGCCTTGGGACAGCCATAGCTCTGGCAGAGGTTGTCCTTGAAAGGGCAGCTGCTGTGAGAGCCCTCTCAGCCCCACCCACCTCACAGGGTGACTGTTGTGGGGGAGGAAGGGAAAGGAGATTGTGAGCCGCTCTGAGACTCTTCAGAGTGGAGGGCGGGATATAAATCCAATATCTTCTTCTATCTTCGTCTATTTTCAACATTTGGAATCTATGGTGTTGCTTTCAGAATGTGCTACCAATGAACAGGTTCATCTGTGGAACCTTCCAAAAGGAGCTTTGAGCTTTAAGACTGTGGGTTTCACTTTATATGGGAACAAATTTATTTGTACACATGTGTATGCGTGCATGTGAGCATATCCGCTTACACTTGTATTGTAGGAAGACCAAAAACTGTAAGGCAGAGACACTGGTTCATTTTTTTTTTAATAAAGCCCTTCAAACAGGGACTCTAAGGTACTTGGGGAGCTGAGAATACCTGAGAAATAAGGAAAAAGCAAAAGTTTCAAGGAAAGATAGCATCATGATGCAAAGTAGCACTTTCTTCCTTTCACCAGTCAAATCTGGGGCAGATCAAACACCTGCTGGAATCCACATTGGACTTGAGGATCAGCCATGCCCCGTCGACCCAACCTGCTTTAGGATATGAGGCAACTTCACAAAAGTTTCTGCTTTATGCAACATTTCCCTTCCATTTAGCTTTAAAAGGGGGTCAGAGAGTCCTCATTCAATGCCCATTCTGGAATAGTATACAGCTTTAGACAGCTACACATGCATCTGAGAATCTTTACACTGGGGGGGGGGCACTGCTGTTCCAAAAGTTGGGGGTAAGTTCAAAATGTCTGAGAAGCACAGCATTTGGATATATCAAATACCAGTATGAAAAGAAATCGGTAAAAGGCGTACATGGTAAAGTCAGGGAAGGAAGATGTTATTTTTAATGCCATTCGTTCTCAAAGACTAATGAAACTTGTGGAAGTTTCTACCATGGTTTGTGATTTAGTTGGCTTTAAAAGGAATTAGACAGATTCATAGAGAATAGGCCAATCAGCGATGGGGCTACATGATACTGTTTCAGGCAAGAAACACAGTGCAGTTGAACACCCTTCTTCACAAATGCTACTCTTACTATCCCAACCAGGCCCTACGCACAGGGCTTTTTTTGTAGCAGGAACTCCTTTGCATTTTAGGCCACACCTCCCTGACGTAGCCAATCCTCCAAGAGCTTACAGGGCTCTTAGTACAGGGCCTACTGTAAGCTCCAGGAGGATTGGCTGCATCAGGGGTGTGAGGCCTAATATGCAAAGGAGTTCCTGCTACAAAAATGCCCTGCATATGGGAAATGACAGAAAAACGGCAACTTGCACGTGATTATTAAACAGGGCAGGGATCCAATCTCTGTACACAATAATATATGAATTGGCCCTTTAAAAAGAACCTCCATGTTCCAAGGCAGCAATATGCTGAGGGCACTATGTCCTACTTGTAGCTTTCCAGAAACATCTGGGCTTGAGAATACTGATGACCTGAACCAACATGGCTTTTCCTATATTTTTACTAATTTGTTCTGGACTCAAGGGAACAACATTGGAAAGAAAATCTTTAATAAAATTTGATATATGATACAGATGCTCATATTACACTGTATTGACTTATACCACATTAATTCCACTATCTCAGTATTATCTACTTGACTGACAACCACACTCCAAGGATCTTTTTAAGCCCTGTTACCTGATAGCCTTCAGTCGAAGATGCTGGGGTGTAAATCTGAAATTGTATGCATTGGAAACATGTTATTGTGAACCATTGAATTATTACCTCTGTGACTACTTTAAAACAAACCCTGTAGACTAAAATTATTATTATCGATAATGGCAGTTGCATATATATGATTCAGACAAATTTGGAAGTGGACTTTATCAAAATGGCCATTGATTTCAAAGGAATTCATCCCGGAGTAATATATGAAAAAGCTTTTCTTCTTCTCAGAGAGACAGAAGAAAATGAAAATTTGTCTTTTATCATTAAGCAGGATTTTATTCTTGAACTAGAAAGCAGAGTTGATGAACTTGTTTCTTGACTGCAGAGACAGATGAACAGCATGAGTTCCAAAATGAGGGATGCTTGTAGAAACGTTCAAAGTGAACATTAATTTTCCCCTGAGTTCTACTCATGAGTAAATGCATTCAAGAATCGTGGTGCACTTCTAAGCAGAATTACACACCTTTAAAGTCCATTAAAATCAATGGACTTTAAATGGTGTAACTCTGCTATGGATTACATTGGTGGGACATTTGGGTCAACATATTCCTAGGATACCTGTGCTGAAATGAACAGATGGATGAAAGTTTGAATTTTGCCCCAAACTGCCTTTGTGAAGAAGAAAGTATTTCTACAATGACTTTTTTTAAAAAGCAAGAAAAGCCTTTCAATTAACTGTTTTCATCAGATGAACAAAGTTATCTAGTAAAAAAGAAGAAGTCACAGAACCCTTAAGGAACCCTAAATACATGAACATACATCGAAGAGAAAAAGCACTAATATGTGCCTTTGAAGTGTACTTTGTAATCTTTTTTCAATGAATGGGCTTTACCCTACTTCCCCTAGGCAAGCCAAGGGGTATAACACACAGGTACGAGTGTCAGTGTTATTATGGTATTGAATCCCTGATAGGAGCTGGATAGTAGAAAGTATAAACCAAATGCAGAATTCAGTCAAATACATTTAAATTCATTACACTAATCACACCTACATGTGTGCTCGTGTGTGTGTGCGCACACACACACAGAGATAGAGGAGTGACTTTTGTTCATAATCATAAAATGATTAAATTAGAACCTGGAGGTGAAAATGGGTGTTTTGCCTCTTCCGTTTCCCTCCCTCAAAGACCAGTGTTCATGGCATAAAATACTGGGTTAAGGTTTACAATTTGTTTAAATTTGTTCCATTTATGTGGTTGTACAGGGCATATGTGAGGTTAAGTGAATGTGATTTTCTGGCTTGTTGTTAACATATACTCCATCTGTAGCAATAAATCATACTTTAAAAATCTTATTACCATGATTGAAATTAAATGTAAATAATCAATGCATTACAACAAGTAAACTGTCATGATTTTCCACTTTCTACTGCTAAGCCATTGAATAATATACAGTTTACACATGGTTTTTCATAAAAGGGTAGACATCTTCTTCGTTGAAGACTGCTGTACGTTCTATGGCTCTTAGCAGCACAGATTAACTAAATCATACAGAATAAAGAAGTGACAAAACTCAACAGACCTGCTCTCAGTCATGTCTGAGCACCCTTGTCCTCTTTTCCCTAGGTGCCTGGACTACTAATGGATAGTGGGGTTGTGTATTAAAAATATTTATAGCTCAGGGTTCACAATTAGTTATTTAACACAATACTCATAACACAGAATTATCAGTTAAAAACTCAGTGGAATCTAACTGTAAAACTAACTAGGGATGGGCATGAATTAGGAAAATATGGTTCAGTTTGTGCTGTGCATGGCTAGCAACCAGCCCAGCCTGCCCAGCTGAACCCCAGCAGTTCAAAGACCACAAACAGTCGACTTCATTAATGGTTGTTTATTGACTCATGACAGCAGTGTATTGGCAGAACAGACTTTGCAAAGACTGGCTAGGCGGGCTTTTTGCCCCCTTATATAGGGTTAACTTAAACCATTACATTTTCAAAGGAAAGTGGGAAGCAGCGATCCCTCCCCCCAAGACTTTCCCAGGCCCCTTTCCCAGGTGCTCCTAATCTGGAGGAGCAACCTTGGTTTCCCTTAGTAACCCCTCAGACCAGTGTGAAGGAATTTTGATAACTGTTACAAGGAGATGGGCACAGCAGAAGCGAGGAGACAAAAGTGAAAGTTCTTCTTTAAACAGAAAAAATGGCAAGGCACTTGACACCATGGAATGTCACGATTTTTTGGCACTTGACAAACCAGTTCAGTTTGTGAAGTTCATGATGTTGGGTTCCACCCCCACCCACCCAGCCAGCAGGCTACAGACAAACTTGCAAGGGATCTCCTCTACCTGCCCTCCAAGTTTGGTGAGGATTGGGTCTGATTTACAGCCACCCAAAGAAGGTGCCCCCAGGAAAGTGTTTTCTTGGGGAATGACAGGCATAGGTTTAGGAGTGTATAGAATGGATCTTGTGCAAGCTAGAGACATCAAATGCAGCAGATCTCTGGATGACCTTCCTCTACCTATCCTTTAAGTTTGGTGAGGACTAGAATAACTAGATCTGAGTTATGGCCCGCCAAAGAAGGCACCACATCCTTAATTGTTTCCAATTGACTAAGGCCAAACCAGAGAATCTCTCAATAGAAACTGAAGGTTGGTAGGGTGTTTTTGCAAGCCCAGCAGAACAAATGCAATGTGCCCAGCAGAACCAGTGTCACGGTGGCAGTACAAACCCAACAGGAATAAGGCCATGTCAAGAAAGTGCTTTTGAGGGAAATGTCAGGCACAGGTTCAAAAGCGTATTGAAGGGACCCCCTGCAAGCTACAAACACCAGACACACAAGGAACCTCACCCTGCTCCCCACATCTCTACAAGCTCCCCAAGGATTACGTTTCCACCAGACCAGTGGAAATAAAGAGTTTTCCATTTAAAGTGATTAGTGATGCAATGACAGGAAGGCAGACGTGACAAGAGACTCCTGACAGGGACTCCCTAAAGTTTCCCCACAATAGCTTGGTGAGCAGGTTGCACCCACCTCACCAGATCAATGGAAATTAGAGTTTTCTGTTGAAAGTGATCATGAGGTGTTCTCAGATAGATGATGATGTTTCAAGAGGTACGTGTTGGGTGAGGGAGCCCACCCCACCAAGCAGAAGCAGCCATCCTTCCACCCAAGCGCCAAAGGCACAACTTGGAGGCTGGATCACTCACAGAGGAGGAGGAGGAATGGGAGGACAGGCAGGGGACAAGAGGAGGCCTGGATCTTACCCTGTGAGGTCCAGAGGGATAGATCAGCAGGGGGAGGCTGACCTTCAAGAAAGCTTGTTCATCCATTCTGGCCAGGTCCAGGCTGGAGGAGTGGAAGCTGCAAATTTCTCCCAGGTGGAAGAACACTCACTCACTCCGGATACTGGTGGGAGGGCAGGAGAGAAACTCATGATCACACAAAAGAGCTCAGGGCAGATGGCAGCCTTGCATGACCAGTACTCCTGGGGACTGGTGAAGGCGGGCTCAGGGACTCGGTGAGACACTCCCTCACCGATGCTGAATCTTTTGCCATTGCATGCTTGGCAGCCGTGCTACTGCTGACTTCAGAGTTTACCAGGGACAACCAGTCACGAGGCTTCTCTCTAGTTGGGTTCTTTAAGGCAGAGGTACAGATCTGTGGCTTCTCGTCCCCCTCCTCTTCCACCAGCTGTTCCCTCTGGCCGCATCTGCTGGCCCGTAGCCTTTGCACTTCTTTGCAAAGCTCATACTTCCATTGCTTGAGCTCTGCATTCCAGAGAGCAATGCTGCCTTTCATCTGGGAAATCACACATACAGGCAAGCTTGTACTCCCCTTCCTTGTAAAGAGGATGGAACCTGGTGGTGATGCCCATATAAAACCTCTCTATCACAACCCTGACCCGTGGAAGAACAGGCATCCTCTCAGGGTCTGGCTACAGTGTGCAGGCCAAAGCCTGGTACAGCCCTAGAATCAGGGGGATGACTTGCCCCTGTCTGGCCATATGCGGGCAGAGCATGTCAGTGATGTCCTGGAAGGGCTTGAGGACATGCACCATTTAGAAGAGGATCAGTTAGTCACTGGAGCTGATGCTGAGCTCCTATCCGGCCAGCCCACAGGAGCCCACCCCTTGCAGGGCATCACCAGAAGCCTTGGAGCCTCCTTCCTCTGATCTTGAGAGCCAGTTTGGTGTAGTGATTAAGTGTGAGGACTCTTATCTGGGAGAACCGGGTTTGATTCCCCACTCCTCCACTTGCAGCTGCTGGAATGGCCTTGGGTCAGCCATAGCTCTGGCAGAGGTTGTCCTTGAAAGGGCAGCTGCTGTGAGAGCCCTCTCAGCCCCACCCACCTCACAGGGTGTCTGTTGTGGGGGAGGACTCTTATCTGGGAGAACCGGGTTTGATTCCCCACTCCTCCACTTGCACCTGCTAGCATGGCCTTGGGTCAGCCATAGCTCTGGCAGAGGTTGTCCTTGAAAGGGCAGCTGCTGTGAGAGCCCTCTCCAGCCCCACCCACCTCACTGGGTGTCTGTTGTGGGGGAGGAAGGGAAAGGAGATTGTGAGCCGCTCTGAGACTCTTCGGAGTGGAGGGCGGGATATAAATCCAATATCTTCATCTACCTCACAGGGTATCTGTTGTGGGGGAGGAAGGGAAAGGAGATTGTGAGCTGCTCTGAGACTCTTCGGAGTGGAGGGTGGGATATAAATCCAATATCTTCATCTACCTCACAGGGTGTCTGTTGTGGGGGAGGAAGGGAAAGGAGATTGTGAGCCGCTCTGAGACTCTTCGGAGTAGAGGGCAAGATATAAATCCAATATCTTCATCTACCTCACAGGGTGTCTGTTGTGGGGGAGGAAGGGAAAGGAGATTGTGAGCCGCTCTGAGACTCTTCGGAGTGGAGGGCGGGATATAAATCCAATATCATCATCATCATCTGTCCCTGGGACTCTCCACAGAGTGCATGGGGAAGTGATACATGGGGTGAAAGATGTCTTCCTACACACACATGATGAGCACCCTTTGCATCAACTTTCACCCTCATGGCACAAACAGGTTGGTTCACAATCAGGAGGATTGGGAAGGTATAAGATGTGGGTCCTTAGCCAAGGAATCCACTAGCTAAGCCCCTCTGCTTGGTGTGAGCAGAGATGAAGTGGCTCAGAGCCCTGAGACCACCTAACACCCACAAACCCCAGCTGGGGTGGGGGAGAGCTCAATCAAAATGCTGGTCCTCAGCCGAGGAACCCACTAGCTAAGACCCTCTGCTCAGCACAAGCAGAGGGATGAGTGGCTGAAATCCCTGAGTCCACCTAACACCAAAACTGCAGTGAGGGAGAGAAGCCATTATTTTCTCATTGTTGCTGCTGCTTCTCCTCTTCTAAGCAGCAACAATAAGAAAATAATGCTGTGGAGTCATTTACCGTTTTCACACACAGCTTCCCTCGCAGTCACAATCCTGTTCCCTCCGCAGCGTCTGGTCAGATTTCCCACCGTCTGAGCCGGAGTTACAGGAAGTGCCGCGGCTTCTGCGTAGCAAACGTAAACTGGGTTTTAGCGGTTTACGTTTGCTATGCAAAAGCCGCGGCACTTCCTGTAACTCCAGCGCAGATGGTGGGAAATCTGACCGGACGCTGCGGAGGGAACAGGATTGTGACTGCGAGGGAAGCTGTGTGCGAAAACAGTAATTGTTTTCAACCCACCTTAAGACAAATGTTGTGATCCACTTTTAGAAGTTGATTAAACAGTTTAACCAATAAGTTAAGGGTCTGTGGCAAAGGAAAATGGGGGTAAAGAATAAAGATGGAAATGGAGTGAGTTGTCATAATAGCACAGGGCAAGTCTGTTTCTAGTCAAAGCAAAAACCAGGGGTTTAAAAACTGTGAAGAAAGCATATTAGCCCTTCACAGAAGGGAAATCTGGGAGAAAGTGCACAGAATTGTAGCCTTTGGCAAAAGGAGCCAGTATTACATCCTTGCCTTGGTTTTAAAAAAAAAAAACTTTAGAATTCTCCCTGAAACATGAAGTTCCTTACACTGGAACTACTGTTGTTTGTGCAGGCTATTCAGGAAATAATTCTTAATCCTGTGAAATAGCTTTCATGATGCCTGAGCACTTTACAACCTGCCAGATATTAAATTTATTTTATTGCTGCATGACACATCCATTCTGAGAAGAACTTGGTCTTGCCCGTGGGCTGAACCCTTTCCAGGACTCGGTGCCTTTCCCAATGTACTTAATAAATTCAGAACATGTAGATATAAACCACAAGATACAGTCTTGCCTGGAAGAAATGTAGAATAAGGAATGGGCCGTTGTCCTTTTAGCGAAACTCTGGCCAAGTGGAAATCAGAAGGGCTGCCAAGAAGGTGGCTGTTCTCCAACCATGTTTATACCCCTGAACTCCCTCATTGTTTCTCTTGAGAGAACCTGAGGAGAGATGCATCAGTAACAAGGAGAAAAATGTAAAATAAACAGTAAATGGCCCCAGTCTTTCTCTATCCATGTACAACTACCAAATGACAAGTAAAGAGCCCAAATGGATACACACATCCACAGTGGGGGGGGGGTTGTAGAAAAAGCCCAGCAGGAATCATTTGCATATTAGGCCACACCCCTGACATTCCATTGCTTCACACAGTTTTTGTAGAAAAAGCACAGCAGGAACTCATTTGCATTAGGCCACACCCCCTGATGCCAAGCCAGCCAGAACTGTGTTCCTGTGCGTTCCTGGTTTTTAAAAAGCCCTGCACATCCATATGCAAAGAAGGCCTAGAATCTGGATGAATATTCCATTACACAATTAGGTATTTGCACAAACGTATTTCCCTGTAAGAACTGGAGTGATTTTGTTTTGTGTTGTGTTGTTTTACAGCTGCCAGAACTCATAAATTATTGCTAGCAAACCAAACCTTTGTAACAAACGTAATATGATAATTCTAATATGCCCCATTTCATAATTTTGCTTTTGTTTCTTTAGAACACTTTGAAAAGTTTCCTACTTTAAATGCAAATTAACACTTCTTCTATTGTGGTTTATGAGCTCCAGGGCAGGTGCAACACGGGGCCCTATCCCTCCACCAACAAGGATCCCATGGATGTGAAGGCTGGGGGACCAAAAGCCACAAGTCTTGTTGCAGCTCTTCTTGTGTGCAGAGACAGTTGATATTTCAATATGCCATTTCCTTGTCAACATGAAAACTAATAAAGGTTCTGGTGAGAAATATGGCAGAACCAGGGGCCAATGGTATAAGCAGGAGCAGTAGTAAGAGGACCCCTTGCTTTGTGAAGGACCTGGTGAAATCATCCCATTGGCCTTATACAGGGCTTTTTTTGTAACAGGAACTCCTTTGCATATTAGTCCACCCACCCACCCCAATGTAGCCAATCCTCCAAGAGCTTACAAGGCTCTTAGTACAGGGCCTACTGTAAGCTCCAGGAAGATTGGCTATATCAGAGGGTGTGGCCTAATATGCAAAGGAGTTCCTGCTACAAAAAAAGCCCTGCCAGCATATATGAAGTAATTCTATGGCAAACAAGGTTGGAGGATTCATTGGGTTGGATCCAGTGATCTGCTCACTTAAGGACCCCACAAATTTACTGCTTTCCTCTGCAACCATCAGCCCCTTCTGCTGACAGATCACTAGATTCGACCCATTTGATCTGGCAGTGCGACAAACCCATTGTTTGTTCTCTCTATTTTGCAGCTATATCCAATTTTTGATTAATTTTATGTTTTGGTAACAAAGGAGGGGGAGAAGCACAAGCCAGAATGCTTGTGCACAGCTCCTGAAAATGAAGCAGAGAAATCTGACTACCTTTTTAAAAGATGGGCCAGCGATAGAATTCTCCATGTGCTTTTAGACTTAACTAAAAAAAAAGCAGACTGGTTTTATTTTGGGAATTTTGAGGGGAAAGGATAAACAAGCATAAACATGAAGTACATTAAGTCTGTTTTGTTAAAACTTTGCTTTAAACAAAGCTTCAGATTCCAATACAAAAACGTTTCATTTTCAAGTATCAAGTCACTGATATGGCCCCTGATACAGCTCAATAAGGATTTACACATAAATCACCTTTGCCAAACACTAACACAATCCCTTACATACAAATTTAATTGTATACCCAACAGTGCCATTTCCGGTGGGAAGCTTGCTAAAATTTACATTGGGAGAAAATTGCTTTTATTCTACCTTATTATCACATTGAGGAGACGAGGTGGTGGAGAAACTAGAAAATAAACAGACATAATCCTTCATCCCAAGTATTCAGAGCTAGCATGTCGAAGTTAGAACAAACAAAATTCATTCTTTGAGGGACAGAACCAAGAGATTATCCACAGCACATTTCAGCCTTCTAGACAATTAATACAGAATACTTACAAAGGAGATAATGAATTTCACAAATTTCAATTTGAAATCTATATTACAATGAGATTCACCCGTGTTTCAGAGGCAGCCTTCCACAGAATGTTTCCTTGTGCAGAAAACATAATGGGAACAAACATATACCCAAACAGATGGTGCTGTTCATGAAAGTAACATCAGCTCCAAGTGCAGAACTCAAACTTGAACCTAGCCAGGCTGGGCTTACCTAGTTAATTTAATGAATGGGCTCTGTCTACCCAGTTATCATTATCGCAGAGTCTCATTTAACCTTTCATTTGTAGTAGATTAATACCAAGAATGTCAATATTACGAAAATTAAATTTCAGAGTTTTAAAAAATGAATCATATATATATATATATATATATATATATATATATATATATATATATATATATATATATATATATATATATATATATATATATATACACACCATTCAATAGACTACAGAGTTATTGATTCTGCGCATATTTCAAGTTCTTGTTTTATGCTTGTGGCACATTATGCTAGCCTGGGTTATGGAAAGAAATAGTGGTGACTTCTTGGAGAGCCAGTTTGGTGCAGTGGTTAAGTGTGCGGACTCTTATCTCGGAGAACCGGGTTTGATTCCCCACTCCTCCACTTGCACCTGCTAGCATGGCCTTGGGTCAGCCATAGCCCTGGCAGAGGTTGTCCTTGAAAGGGCAGCTGCTGTGAGAGCCCTCTCCAGCCCCACCCACCTCACAGGGTGTCTGTTGTGGGGGAGGAAGGTAAAGGAGATTGTGAGCCGCTCTGAGCCTCTTCGGAGTCGAGGGCGGGATATAAATCCAGTATCTTCATCTACCTCACAGGGTGTCTGTTGTGGGGGAGGAAGGGAAAGGAGATTGTGAGCCGCTCTGAGACTCTTCGGAGTGGAGGGCGGGATATAAATCCAGTATCTTCATCTACCTCACAGGGTGTCTGTTGTGGGGGAGGAAGGGAAAGGAGATTGTGAGCCGCTCTGAGACTCTTCGGAGTGGGGGGAGGGATATAAATCCAGTATCTTCATCTACCTCACAGGGTGTCTGTTGTGGGGGAGGAAGGGAAAGGAGATTGTGAGCCGCTCTGAGCCTCTTCGGAGTCGAGGGCGGGATATAAATCCAGTATCTTCATCTACCTCACAGGGTGTCTGTTGTGGGGGAGGAAGGGAAAGGAGATTGTGAGCCGCTCTGAGACTCTTCGGAGTGGAGGGCGGGATATAAATCCAATATCTTCTTCTTCTTGTTCTCCATGACGGAGGCTGTCTTCTTCTTGAACTACAAACAGAACCCCATCCTGATCAGTTCCCCGAGAGCAAAGAGCATGCCGTCCAATGGTGCTTCATCTTTGCCTACTGCAAAAATTCCGATTTTTATCAGTCTCTCGCTGCTCCCTCCCTTCATGCATTCCCTTTACTCCTGTGACGGAAAGCGATGGGTTAACCATAAGCTGAAGACGCACAGGGCCTGCGTCAGGTGACCTGAGGGTGGGGGCAAAGTGCTCGGAGCTCTCAGGGAGGGAAAGTGAGTTGAAGGAGAGAAGCTGCTGAGGCAGGAGTTCAGTCAGTTTCTCTCCTTCAACTACTTTCCCTCCCTGAGAGCTCTGAGCACTTTGCCCCCAAATATGCTGCCACCAAATATAGCAGCGCCCGCCTCACGGCCTCACTGGATCTCTATATTTTAGTCTCTTCGGGGTATTTTTTACTTGTTTCTTTGGATGGGACCACAGCAGCTTTGTTTGCTCTTCCCACAAAATATAGGCTCACGAGAACTTTAACTTAAACCACAGATTTATTGTAACAAAAAGTCTTAAACTGGGGATATAGGAGATATTTACATAGGCTAGTACGTTGGTTCTGTTGTTCCAGGCTTTACAATCACTTTTACTTTCTTGGAGTCTTTCACAGTTACACGGTTCACAGTTTTCCTTTAACTCACTCTCCACCTCTAGCCAAGGTCTGGCCTCTTGGGATCGATGTGTCTAGTCTCACCCCTCGACTGGAGTCTCTCCTCTCAGCCCTTCTTGGTGTCTCAGACCCACATCCGCTCCCTCAACCTCCTCACTAGATCTTCAGAGTGGTTCCTAGGTGTTTGTGACCGTTCCCGGTCTTAACTGACTCACACACGCACAGCCCTCTTGGCTGGTTTGGTCAAGCTGGCAGTCTCTGGAAGACTTCCCCGTCTCCGTCTCCAACTTCTTCACAGGATCAGCTGCCCTCTCAGCCCTTCTGGCCGGCACTAACTGACCCTCTCAGTCTCTGTCAGGTCCCCACTGACAGACTTCTCCGACAGGCCTCCACTCTGTCAGACATCAACTGACTGAACTCCTGCCTCAGCAGTTTCTCTCCTTCCACTTCTTTTTCCTCCCTGAGAGCTCCGAGCAGCCTGACGCAGCCCTGTGCGTCTTCAGCTTATGGTTAACCCATTGCTTTCCGTCACAACTCCTTTGGCTGTATCTACCATCTACTCTTCATTCCTCTCTACAGGTGATGAGATTTCTCAGCTAACCACCTCAGATGTCTCTTGCCATTGCTTATTCCTCAAGCCAGACACACCTTGGTGATTGGCTAACACAATGGGATTGGGAGTCCTAGAATCATAGAGCTGGAAGGGGCCTCCAGGGTCATTTATTTATTATTAGATTTATATTCCACCCTCCCCGCCAGGGCAGGGTCAGGGTGGCTCACAACCCCCTGCACAATGCAGGAAACTCACAAATATCTCCCCCTCAATTCACAGGATCTTCGTTGCTGTTAGATGATCATCTAGCCTCCCTCCAAGGAAGGAGGAAGCCTGTTCCACTGAGGAACCGCTCTAACAGTCAGGAAGTTCTTTCTAATGTTGAGCCGGAAACTCTTTTTGATTTAATTTCAAACCCATTGGTTCTGGTCAACGGCTTTAGAAGTCTTAGAAGGGTGTTATGCTGTTTAGGACTGCATCGATGGCCCTCTTGTCCATGGTCTTTATATCTACGTTAAAGCTGGTGGCTCCTCAACATTGCTTCTGCAAGCCACACTTACTTCCCACTTGGCTCTCAAATCTAAAATGCACAACTGTAAAACAGCTATGATGGAATAGAGGTTGTTCTCTAGTCTTCCTTATTTTCCCTGAGAAGCCACCAGGGGGGCTTAATGCACACTTGGAAGCTGATTGCGCGCAAGTAAATTGACATTTGCACCTATTTATTTTTCCGTTCTGATCTTCAGCCGACACTAGGTAAGACGGGCCGCAGTTCACTCACATGAACCAGCCAGCTCCTTATAATGCCTGAAGGAGGACGCAGCCTCAGATGAAACGTTACTGGAGAAAATGAATGTGGCTGTGAAGAACACAGTAGTCATATGAGAAAGGATTGTGGAAAACATGTGGATTACTTTAATGCAAGTGATTTTGCAGATTATAACTGAGTAGCTAATTGGGAAAGGATGATAACTGTTTATGAGCAGGGCGGATTAAGTAATTACACCAAGCTGTTTAAGAGTCATTATATATTTTTTAAAAAACCTCCTTGACAAATATATATGAGAAGCCAAACATTGGTTCTGTTCTCATTACATGTTCAAAACTGATCACTAAATATTGAGGAAAAAAAGGAGCTCATTTTAAATACAGGTTGGATGTGGGCTAAAAATACATTGATATGATCACTCTTTGGGTTTCTTTCATGCTGAATAGCAGTTAACGTGTATTTATAGTACCATCTAAGATCATTTTCTAGAATAGTACAAATTAGAAATCTAAAAACAGCTCCTTTTAGAAGGACCCAACCGGATCCATCTTTACGAGTGGCATGGGAGCTAATGAGATTATTGCAGACACTTTGCAAACAACAAAGCTGCATTCAGAAGTTATGATCCGCCCCCACAGCCTGTGCAAAAAGCTCTGGTTTGCCTGCCAGTCAAAAGTAACACATCCCATCGTGATATAAACCTTGTTAGGGAAACTGCTCTCAAAATGAGATTGGGGAATTAGGTTTAGAGACAGTTGTCCCAATAGGAATCTTTTATTATCTGTGTATACCAGGCTCAACCGTTCAGATGGTCCATGCTCAATAAGAGACTCTAATTTAGTAAAAATCAATTGTAATTTATTTAGAATAATATTTCTTTCATACAAGGTAAAAATACAAAACACTCACACATTCACACAGGTCTAGGAAATATAGATAGATCAATAGGGGAACATATATGGATAAACAGACAGGGTAATATTTACCATCGTAGTCTTCCAGGAAGGTTTCCAATGGCGACTTAAGAGGACAGGGGAAATGGACCCAACACTGTGGCCAGAATTGGGGATGGATCTAGACAGCGGGTAATAGGGGTTGCTGAATAGAAAGCACACATGAGTGGAGTTGGGTCAGAGGTTAAATAGGCTTCCTCAGACCCTTAGGGACTGGGAGGTCCAAGGGAGGAGAGATGGGAGGTTCAAGAAGGCTGGACATTCCTTACTGACACCTAATTGGATGCCTGCTTTGGCCAATGAACTTCACCTTAGTCCAGTGAACCTGGAAATTTCCAAGCTGCAATGCTGCTTGTGTTGGCCCCAGGGTACTTAGACTGGAGTAAGAATGGGAATGGCTGGATACTTAAGTTTAAATGGGATTAACTAGGAGGGTGACAATAGGTAATCAAATGCTGGCCTAGGTACCACCCGGGTTAGACAAAAGACTTGATGAAGACAGGAGATGTCCTTCCTCTTTCTCATCTTCTGCTGGGCAAGATTTATTGTTCTGGTATTGCTGAGCAATTAGGATCAACAGTTGAGCTATTAATCCATTCTTAAAACAGATGGGTTGCTTGCAGGCTCAGGGTGTGTACGTGTGACTTTCCCACTAAGAAGGAATGAGTTCAGCCTGGCAGGGTAAGCTTGGGTCAGGAAAGCAAGCTGGATTCTGCTGTTGTTAGCTCTAGGTCCATGGAGCCAGGCTGGAAACATGGTGGCTTCTTCCACTGCAGTGGCCAAGACTGGGCACACAAGGAGCAGCTGGAGCATGTCTGTAGTTCTGGCTACCACTCTTCAGAGATGTAGAATGCAAAGCTGCCATATAAGCCTTAGAAAGTGTAAGCAAAGTCCACTTCTTAGAGCAGATGTGTGAGAGTCAAATCTCCAGGCACCCTGGCAACCATGCTGGTGATCATGATGTTCACATGTATGAAAAGTAGGGGGCTTTTCCTCACAGTTCCCCCCCTCAAGACCTATGTCACCATCTGGTGGCGAGGTCTTGCAATAACACAATGTCCATATCTGTAGTTGACAGGCGGCGAGTCCATGTAGCTTCAGGGGTCTACCGGGGTGTACCGTCTATCTAAAAAGGTTGGAGCCACTATCTAAACTATTCAAAAATCAATTTGGAAAATATTCCAATAGGCCAAAGGTTCCTTCCTTTGAATACTACGATGCAGGGATAACAGGCATTGGCAACATTGTAGGGCATACAGTATTAAAACACAGGGTTACAATCATTGAAATGAAGGTTGAGTTCATAAAATCGTTACTGCCATTTAAACCAGATAAATAACAAGAATTGATCTATAAATCACACACAATCATGACAATAATTGATTAGGAAAACACACAGGTACACTAGAATTCATGGTTACAAGTGAATCCATATCTTAATCTTGAGTCTTCTTTTCTTCTTCTCCCCCCCTTGATAAGCTTCTTATACTGGGGTTTGAAGAGGATCTTCTTCCATGTACCTATTGGGTATGTGAAAGTCCTAGTGGAGGGTAAACTAAAGAGTCTTCCCACCCCCCCTAGCACCCAGCGAAATCTGTCTTTATTGTTGCTAAAAGGGAATTCTTCCTGTAACCCAGCATGGACTTGGCAATGGTGCTTTTCGGCCTGTATCACCGATGGTCCATAGAGCAACAGTGGGCGTTGAGGAAAGAACCAAAAAGGAACCAAAAACATTCACACATGACAACATGGGGGATGATTCTGTACCAGAGTAGGGAGCAGTGACAGCAGATCAAAAATGCATACATTCAACCATGAAGAAAGGAGTTTTAAAAAGCTATTAGTGAAGTGTCCTCCTGTCCAGAGTATGGTGACCAGTGAGCTTTTACGTCACAAGCTTACATACGTCATGTTAGGGGCCTGCATTGGGCAGGTTTGCCTTATTACACTAAGCATTCAGGACTTTAGGAGGCTTTTTCCTTGTCAAGGAAGGGAAGTAACATACACAATTCAGAAAACACAACACAAAATATTCTTTGTTGCAACATAAAACTTAAAATAAAACATTGTGCACAATCCAGGAAAATGACCATAGTTTGGGGCGTCCCCCATATGATGAAAATAGTTCCATAAAGAAGAGACAAAAGAAAACCTTTGCTATAGCTTTGGAATATAATAAATTGTCAAAACAATATAAAAACTTCAAAAACAAAAACTGAGGCCTCAATAGAAAAATGCTAGCTAGCTTTATATGAGAGGTGAGCTAGATCAGAGAAATTAAAAACCTGGACATAAGTGAGGTGATCAGGTCCCACTAAATCCAGTTTTTCTCTGGGCTAGTTCAGCTAAAACGATCTCGGTATGGGGGTCTCACATGTGAGCATAGATTTCAACAAAAACTTAACAAAACAAGGATTCTGAAAAGGAACATAATGGTTACACATACATAAAACAATTCTTAACAGGACTATCAACAATTAGAACTACTGAGCATGCACTAGACTTGATTTGCAGGTCCAGATTCCCTGCACATCTATATTGAAAGAAAAGATGAGCAAACTTAACAAAACAGTTACAACATCCTAGAAATCAAATTATGGTTAATTCACCTTGACATACACATTAAACAATTCATAAAAGGAGAAAAGATGGGCAGGGCATCTGTAGTACCAAGAGAAAAATGCTGAGTTGTTGCAAGGACAAGTCAAAAGAAAGACTTGAAGCACGAAAACATATCCCTTGAAGAAGAAACCTTTTATGGAGTAAAAGGTAGAACTAGGATGATGACACAATGCTCCAGGTTTAAGGCTTGTGCCAGAGAACGATTTTCCTCTGTGCATACACAGAGTGCAAAGAATGTGTTGCTGGAAGGCAACATGCTGTCAGAAATACCAAGTAGACCAAAATTTGAACATGATACAACAAGACTTGAATTGGGGAGCCTTGATAGGCTCAGCCAACTGGTTATAGATGCCAAAAATAACACAAAAGGATATTTAGTAGCAAGAAGAAAATCATGATTAGAAATGAACCCTGAGGAATCTACATTAAGAATCTAACAGGTTATTGCTCATTTCCTTGAGAACATGGGAAAATAGAAAAGGATTTTCGCTCAGAGAAAGTCTAGCTCTAACAAGATATATATTATAGGTGGAGGCAGAACCATCCATTGGTCATTATATTACTTAAGACCAAACAAAGACACTGAGACCACAAAGTGGGGCTTTTTAAGAACACGTGGGTACTTCTTTCCACAGGCAGACTGGATTAAACTAAAATTAAAACTCAAGATTCACCAAATAACTAAAAGGGAAGATTGGTCATAGATGGAACATAGCTATAAATGACATTCAGAGAGCAAATGAAGATATCAATAGTTGAAGCACATTTGAGGAATCCAAATTTCTAATGGAGACCAAGAACTTTCAGGAATTCTGCCAAAACAAGAGTGTTAGTTCTTGAGGCTTGAGAGAGAAAAAGCACAGGGAGAGGGTAATTTTACCCCAAGGAAGTGTACAGATGTCCTACACTTCTTGTAGGAACCAAAATTTGTGAGATAAAGTTTTCTTAGCTCTAATGTTTAGCAAAGGGCCTATAGATTGCAAAGCATTTTCCTTGTACTACAAAGCACTGGGAATGCCCAATAGACTTTGAGGAGCAATTTCCTAAAAGTGTTTCCCTTAAAATTAAAGCTATGAAATCTAAGTATAGGAGAGATTGGTACCAGTCACTAGAAGAAGAAAAAAAAAATATTTTAAGACTTAAAAGGTACAGCAAAAATAACAGAAAGAAAGCTTCTAATCTAGGAGAACTCCTAGTATTAGGGCAGTTTACAGGCAGAGGATTTTCTCTAGCAGAGAAGGATTGGCTGTAAGTAGAGCTGTGGGATGCCAGCTCCAGGCTGGAGATTTCTAGAAATTTGGGTCAAATTTGAAAATCACAAGGCATGCAGTCCATTTCCTTGGACACTTATTTCCTCCAGAGGCTTAGCCTCAATGTACTGGGGAAAAGGCTATGATTTTGGGAGAGGCCTCCAGGTCTCACCTGGAGACTGGCAACCTTACAAAAACACAGTAGTATGCACCTCTTCCACCCAGGTATTTCTCTGGCTGGGAAGAGGCTGTCTCTGTGAGAGACTGCAATATTAAAAAAAAGTTTGGTAATGAAAAACTTTTGAAATTATATCTTTTTGGACCCAAAATCAGAAGATGAGAATTCAAAACAGCACAAAATATTTCCACACTATTTCCACCCTCCCCCCCCCCCCCCTAGATGGGAAAGGAGGGGAAGGTTTGAACAGACAAACCAAAATTCCTTCCCTCTTGGATTAACTGAATGCTTAGCTTTAACAAAAGGCTAAAACAGACACAATGGATTTGGCCAGTACTCTCTTATCTGACCCTGATAAGTTTTTACAAAGAAAGGTGGAGGAGGAGAATAATGAGCTTTCTGCCTGGGTGGGGCTCAAAATTGTAACTCTTTTCCAGTTTCTTTGACTCAAGCTGAATTTGGCTGAGTTTATTTCAAGAGGGTCTGCATGAGATTTGCCAATCAGTACTACATTAGTTGTTGCTGCTCCTGCAGCTGGAGGTTCTACTTTCTGTACTTTCAAATTTAAATGACAGACTTGCCCATTTGAGGTTAGCTGTCTTGTGTTGCTGTGACCTTTGAGAAGGAGAGGCAACACCTCTTATATTACAAACACTGAATTTGATCTCTTCTGAGGCTCTGCAAGAAAACTTTCCTAGCCAGCCATCCCCTGGAAGATACTAGGACAAAAAGTTCTTTACAAGAATGGTGGCAAACAAACCTGTGGTTCCTCTTGCCACTGGCTAGTTATAGGTCTATAAGAAAATGAGGCTTTCTCTCAAAGACACTGAGTTGCTTGTACCTTAAGGAGACCTGAGATAAACAAAAAATTAATTTCTCAGGGCAATGCATTTAAAATTCTATTCCTTTGCCTTAGTTACTTATCAGATCTTTACTGCTACAGATTTCCATTGAGCAAGAGGGAGAACAATTAGCATTTCTTCCTGATGGCAAGAGTGCTGAGCATTTGCAATACTTTAGCCAGTTCTATTTGGGCCAATCTGCAGGCACTCTGTACAAGCTCAGAGGCTATACCATTTAGAATTCATAGAACTGAGGAAATAAATATTTTCTGACTTTATAAGCAAGAGAGAGGAAGATGAACTTGGGAGTTTCACAGATTTTCATTCAGCCAATTTGAAAGTTAAAACAGTCAGTTTCTTACATTTTGCTCTAATTGTTTTGAATTAACAAAAACTAGTGCAGTCTCTCTTTCTCAGGTACTTGATGCTGGCATCTTTAAAGGGTTAAACTAAATATATATTACATCAAGCTCCCATTACCCTGCAGAGAAAACTAACTCTGCAGGCTGGAACCCTTGCTGGGATTCCAGGAGATCTCCAGGCCTCACCTGGAGAAATGGCCTGGTCTAATTGTAGCCCAAGTCATTGCTTGTATGTTTTCTTATTTAGTCAAGGGAAAAGGTGCCCTTGTTACCTTTAAACCTAATAAAGCCAGATCTCTCTGTTTTAAGAGACATTCAAGTCTAGATGTTAGATTTTCCTTTGGGTGGGGGGAGGTTCAGAGACAAAGGAACCTTGCCTGCCCATGTGGGATTACCATTCTCTGAGTTCCACAGAATTCTGGCTTTCAAATTCCCCAAATGGGATGAGCTAAAGACAGAAAATTTCTGGCGTAAAGGGCTGAGGCTTGCTCATGTAGGAGTGTCTGGAGCAAGTCCTTGCAAAAAGGAATACCTTGTGCCATGATTGTGGAACTCTGCATAGGCTCAGAGACCACATTTCCTTCATGATTCTGGGGTAAGAGAACTGAAACAGGGACTGTTCTCTCATTTTCATGGGGGAAAGAAGTCTGGGGCTGCACAGCTGGGTTTGCCCCGCCATATTTCCTTTTATCCTGCACTTCCAGAATTTCCAGTCTCCTCTCTGTGGCCCTGCAAGACTCCAGGACATGTTGCAGGAGACTAGCAGTTTCCTTTTCTTTCCTAGCTTCTAACCTTTGCTGAAGTTCCAGATTTTTCTCAGCAAGCTTTTGGATTTCTAAATCCTTTTCATGAGTAGGATTTGTAAGCTTCCCTACCCTTTCCCTATTAGGGAAGTCTTCCAAAGCAGTAGCTTTGGGGAAGCTATCTCCATTTTCTGCAAACCCTGTGGCATTGGGAGCCATGTGCCCTGGTGGCTTCATGGCTTCTGAAAGTGCAGCAAGTAGCACATGTGTGGGCTGCTTATCAAACTGCCTCATGTCTGCTCCAGTGGCTCTAAGCTGGGACCAAGCTGCCATTCTGACTTTGTCTCGAGGAGTCCGCTGAGGCCAGGGTTGCCCAGAGGCTGACTGTGTCTGCCTAGGAGCATAAGCCTGCTTGTGAAGGGGAACCTTTGGGGCAAGCTGGGGATGGCAAGAAGAGCTGGAACCAAAGCCAGTGTTTTGGAACTTCCAGTTCTGGCTTTCTTTTCCATGCCCGTCCTGTTCCTGATTCCAGTAAACAGGGTACTGGCCTTTTCTATTTAATTGTGCTTGAGTGAGCTGTGTTTCTAAAACAGCAGCCTTCTTCTCAGATTCTTGGGCATGCTTTAAAGCATTCTCCAGTCTCCATTTGGCCTCATGGAGAGAGTGGGTTAAATTTTGTTTGTCTATTAGGTACTCATATCTCTCAGCCCTGAACCTTTCTACCTCCTTCTCATAAGTTTTTAACCTAGCTTCTGTCTTTCTAAGCTCAGAGGATACCTGTTTTTGCTGTTCTTCTCTCAATCTTGTCCTTTCTTCCTCATGAGTTTCCAGCATTTGCTTTACTTTGGCCTCATGACTCATGAGAATCTGCTCTTTCTCTGCTGCATAGGCCTGGAGCATGAGTTCCTTCTCTGCCACATGGCTTTGAAACTCCTGCTTCAGCACTGATGCATGGCTTTTAAGAGTTTGTTCTAGTTCTTGTTCCTTTAATTCTAACTGTTGCTCTTGTTTCTTAACTTGTTCCCTAAGCTGTCTGTTCACATTGGAGCTTTCCTGCAAGGCTAGGAACAGACCCCATGATGCGAAAAGATCTCTTTTTCCTGGCTTGATCTTTTTCTGAGCACATTGGTCCTCAAACGTGTCTCGAAAGAATTGGAGGGGGTCAGGGTTCTTAAAAACTCCTGCTTTCCAAGGGTTGTCTCCCTTCTTCACAAGCCACCTCTCTAGCTTGGGAAGCTCCTGTTCTTTCTTGGCCAATGCCATAGCTTACACTTTAGTTCCTCTCAAAGTCCTAACTTTACTTGCAGGGCTGGTTTTCCTGCACTGTTAGGTGCCTAACCACAGGCCACCAAAATTAACTGATGCAGGAGCCTTCCCTGGCACTTTTCCTGCTTATTGGGGAGCAAAGAACTTGCAGGACACCTCTGTGTGCCTCACAAGTAAAGGAGGGAGTTGCAGGACCTTCCTTAGTTCTCTGCAACACTAACAAATGTTTGTGGCATGGGCTTATGGCCTTGCACACATTGTTGAGCTCCTCAGGAGGGGCTTTTCTCTAGCCTCTGCCTCCAAACAAATCAAAAGTTTTAAAAGTCTCAGAGCCTGAGCTTTTCCTCTGTTGGCCCTAAGCAAAAGGGAAATTTTTCGGCTGGGAAGATTGCCTATCTCCTCAGACCCGGGACAAATTTTTTTTTTAACCCTAAAGGAGAGCTTCTTGCTCCTTCCAGTAAATTCTCTTAAAGGCACAGCCAAGTGAAAGAACTAGCAGCATATTTCCAGATGCTTTCTGGCTCCTATGTGCTATTTTAACACTTGGGTTGGTTTCTTAAGTTCCCTTTTTGTTTTGCCTACTGCCAATCTCCGATTGCGCTTCGGCTAGGGGGTTTTAACTTGTTGAGCCAGCCGCCGGCTGCGCATCAACCAAAGTAAAAGTGTGGTGAGCCAGCCGCCGGCTGCGCATCAACCAAAGTAAAAGTGTGGTGAGCCAGCCGCCGGCTGCGCGTCAACCAAAGTAAAAGTGTGGTGAGCCAGCCGCCGGCTGCGCGTCAACCAAAGTAAAAGTGTGGTGAGCCAGCCGCCGGCTGCGCGTCAACCAAAGTAAAAGTGTGGTGAGCCAGCCGCCGGCTGCGCGTCAACCAAAGTAAAAGTGTGGTGAGCCAGCCGCCGGCTGCACGTCAACCAAAGGAAAAGTGTGGTGAGCCAGCCGCCGGCTGCGCGTCAACCAAAGGAAAAGTGTGGTGAGCCAGCCGCCGGCTGCGCGTCAACCACAGTTAGGGCAACGAGCCAGCCGCCGGCTGCGCTCGGCCAAAGAAATGCCTTAGACTAGCCTTGGCCCAGGTTTGTGTAAGGACTTAGCGTGTGTGTGTCAGTGTATGTGTATGTAGTGTGTGTGCGTGTGTGC
The DNA here is from genome assembly GCF_032191835.1 of Heteronotia binoei. Classification (NCBI taxonomy): domain Eukaryota; kingdom Metazoa; phylum Chordata; class Lepidosauria; order Squamata; family Gekkonidae; genus Heteronotia; species Heteronotia binoei. The sequence continues at coordinate 20,443,740 of NC_083238.1, read as the reverse complement.
ACTAAGCTCTAAAGAAAAGGGAGAAGGGAAGGGTGCTCTATCCAGATCTTAACAGCTCTGACCTATCCTGACATTCCCTCCCACGATAGAAGCGTTTAGAAAGGCCTTGGGACGGCGGCCAGGCTTCACGGGACTTCCCCCTTGCGTTCTATCGGGCTCAGTCCTCTTTCGAGGGGTCTGGCCTCCTAGGGGCGGCTGAGAAGTCCAACGCTGAATGATAGAAATGGGAGTAGCCCAACCCACAATTATATAGAGATGCTCGCTAGAGCCGTTCACACAGAACTCATTCACTCAATCACTCACACAATAGCCTCCCTAGCAAGACTGTTTGAACGGTGCAACCCTACGTCTGTCTGTATGAAGACACGCGTGTCGGCTCGCGTGTGTTCCTACAAACAGGATAATGCCCAAGCTTTCTCCACCAATTTCTGTTAGGGAAACTGCTCTCAAAATGAGATTGGGGAATTAGGTTTAGAGACAGTTGTCCCAATAGGAATCTTTTATTATCTGTGTATACCAGGCTCAACCGTTCAGATGGTCCATGCTCAATAAGAGACTCTAATTTAGTAAAAATCAATTGTAATTTATTTAGAATAATATTTCTTTCATACAAGGTAAAAATACAAAACACTCACACATTCACACAGGTCTAGGAAATATAGATAGATCAATAGGGGAACATATATGGATAAACAGACAGGGTAATATTTACCATCGTAGTCTTCCAGGAAGGTTTCCAATGGCGACTTAAGAGGACAGGGGAAATGGACCCAACACTGTGGCCAGAATTGGGGATGGATCTAGACAGCGGGTAATAGGGGTTGCTGAATAGAAAGCACACATGAGTGGAGTTGGGTCAGAGGTTAAATAGGCTTCCTCAGACCCTTAGGGACTGGGAGGTCCAAGGGAGGAGAGATGGGAGGTTCAAGAAGGCTGGACATTCCTTACTGACACCTAATTGGATGCCTGCTTTGGCCAATGAACTTCACCTTAGTCCAGTGAACCTGGAAATTTCCAAGCTGCAATGCTGCTTGTGTTGGCCCCAGGGTACTTAGACTGGAGTAAGAATGGGAATGGCTGGATACTTAAGTTTAAATGGGATTAACTAGGAGGGTGACAATAGGTAATCAAATGCTGGCCTAGGTACCACCCGGGTTAGACAAAAGACTTGATGAAGACAGGAGATGTCCTTCCTCTTTCTCATCTTCTGCTGGGCAAGATTTATTGTTCTGGTATTGCTGAGCAATTAGGATCAACAGTTGAGCTATTAATCCATTCTTAAAACAGATGGGTTGCTTGCAGGCTCAGGGTGTGTACGTGTGACTTTCCCACTAAGAAGGAATGAGTTCAGCCTGGCAGGGTAAGCTTGGGTCAGGAAAGCAAGCTGGATTCTGCTGTTGTTAGCTCTAGGTCCATGGAGCCAGGCTGGAAACATGGTGGCTTCTTCCACTGCAGTGGCCAAGACTGGGCACACAAGGAGCAGCTGGAGCATGTCTGTAGTTCTGGCTACCACTCTTCAGAGATGTAGAATGCAAAGCTGCCATATAAGCCTTAGAAAGTGTAAGCAAAGTCCACTTCTTAGAGCAGATGTGTGAGAGTCAAATCTCCAGGCACCCTGGCAACCATGCTGGTGATCATGATGTTCACATGTATGAAAAGTAGGGGGCTTTTCCTCACAACCTTGCTCAGTCTTCTTTATCTCTGACTTACAGCACGGAGAATATTCTCCTGCCCTCTCTGTGGGCTGGTGGTAACAAGGTACAGTGCTAATCAATAAACTGTGATTTGTTAATTCAGATGTTACAACAAATCACAATCAATACAAAGTGTGTATCCAGGGTCAGAGATTCATCTGCCTCCATAAAGGAGAAGGAGGTTACCATGGTGTGACAGACAGATCCAAGTCTGTCCACTTTTCACATCTGCCAATCCCCTGGTGGCCTGGAGAGAAAATCTTCAGCAACAATCTTCCAGGGCTCTGAGAAATCTGGTGTGGGAGGAAACAGAGAAAAAAGAGCCACTTTACTGCTGTTTGAGTCAGATAAGTTTTAAAAGTTCCTTAGCTAGGTTGATAACCTTGCTCTGTCACCAGTCACTGAGGAAAACTTGGCAGTTACTGAGGAAAACTTGGCAGTTACTGGTATTATCTCCACTTTGACATGGTGTGTATGTATATACTATCAAGAAACTGCATTCCATATCTCTAGATAAGTTTCATTTGTATAAAGTTTATTCTTCTGCCTTCAACAAATAAACCTTCCTCTTGTGTTAAATATCTGTCCTTCTCTTCGATATTAAAGTCAGAAAAAGTTATAACTAGGATTGTACCACAAAGCTGCACCTTGCCAGAGGCTGAGCACATTTCAGAGAGCTCTGAGAGAGAGCAGATAAGAAGTGCTATAAGGGTGAGGTTTGGCTTTCTAAACAGCTGGGGGAATTTCTGAGAATTTTTGGCTTTCTAAACAGCTGGGGGAATTTCTGAGAATTTTTGAGTTTGTGTGACTGTGTGATTGCTGAAAATTCTGAGTTTGTAGTTGCTGAAGAACTGCTGTTTGTTTGGTTTGAGTGGGTTGAAGGTGATTGTTGCTGATTGATTAGGAGTGGCTGTGTTCCTGGGACAGACTGAGGCCCCACCCTCTTTGCATTATTAAGCTGTGCCTTGCCAGAGGCACGAGCCTTTGGCGCGAGCCAAAGGGCGAGACCTAAAGGGCTCTTGGCCTGGGGGCTGTGTAAGGACCAGGAACCCAAATCCCTATTTTCCTTGCGTTCTCAATAAGGTAAGTAGACCCTCCAGAAGGAGAGCCAGATAAACAAATAGGATTTTAAAGGGGACTGTATATTTTAAAAAAGCTATCATGAAGGTGGAATGCCAGCAGGGGGGTGGGGGCTTTCCAGTATTTTGCACTGAGTGTCACATGTATGACTATCTGCCCACAGGACAGAAGTCTTGGGTGTGTGCTCGATGCAAGGAGCTCCTGGTACTCAAGGAACGAATTCGTCATAATAGGTGATTTTAACTACCCGCAGATTGATCGGGTCAATACGTGTTCAGGGCAAGAGAAAGAGACTGAGTTTCCAGATGCTCTCAATGACTATGGAGCAGATGGTCTCAGAATCTACCAGGGGTGGGGCGATCCTCGATTTGGTTCTAAGTAATGCCCAAAATTTGGTGAGAGATGTAAAAATGATTGCACTGCTTGGGAGCAGTGACCATAACGTTATTGATTTCACCATTTGTATAAATAGGGAGTTGCCCCAAAAGACCAGCACAACCACATTTAACTTACAAAGGGGTAAATTCTCTGAGATGAAGAGGCATGTGAAGAGGAAACTGAAAGGAAAGGTAAATACAGTCAAAACCCTTGGGGAAGCTTGGAGGTTATTTAAAACTACAATCCTATAAGCTCAGATAAAATATATTCCACAAGTTAGGAAAGGCACAAACAGGTATAAGAAAAGGCCTGCATGGTTAACAAACAAAGTAATGGAAGCTGTAAAAGCTAAGAAGGACTCCTTTAAGCAGTGGAAAGCTAGTCCAAGTGAGATTAATAAAAGGGAACACAGGCTGTGGCAAATCAAATGCAAGATTGTGATCAGGCAGGCAAAAAGGGACTATGAGGAGCATATTGCAAAAAACATAAGGACCAACAATAAAAATTTCTTCAAATATATTAGAAGCAGGAAACCAGCCAGGGAGGCAGTGGGGCCCTTGGATGACCAAGGGATGAAAGGATTACTGAAGGAGGATAGGGAAATGGCTGAGAAGCTGAATGCATTATTTGCCTCCGTCTTCACTGTGGAAGATGAGAAGTGTTTGTCCACTCCAGAACCACTAATTTTGGAAGGGGTATTGAAAGACCTGAGTCAGATTGAGGTGACAAGAGAGGAGGTCCTACAACTGATTGACGAATTAAAAACTAATAAGTCACCAGGTCTGGATGGCATACATCCAAGAGTTCTGGAAGAACTCAAAGGTGAACTTGTGGATCTCCTGACAAAAATATGTACTCTTTCATTGAAATCTGCCTCCGTTCCTGAGGACTGGAATGTCACCCCCATCTTTAAAAAGGGTTCCAGAGGAGATCCATGAAATTACAGGCCAGTCAGTCTGTCTTCAATACCGGAAAAGTTGGTAGAAACCATTATCAAGGACAGAATGAGTAGGCACATTGAACACGAGTTACTGAGGAAGACTCAGCATGGGTTCTGTAAAGGAAGATCTTGCCTCACGAACCAGTTACAGTTCTTTGAGGGGGTGAACAAACATGTGGACAAAGGGGACCCAATAGATGTTTACCTTGACTTCCAGAAAGCTTTTGATAACGTTCCTCATCAAAGGCTCCTTAGTAAGCTCGAGAGTCATGGAGTAAAAGGACAGGTCCTCTTGTGGATCAAAAACTGGCTAATTAATAGGAAGCAGAGAGTGAATATAAATGGGCAGTCTTCACAGCGGAGGACGGTAAGCAGTAGGGTGCTGCAGGGCTCAGTACTGGGTCCCATGCTCTTTAACTTGTTCATTAATGATCTGGAGTTGGGAGTAAGAAGTGAAGTGGCCAAGTTTGCAGATGACACTAAATTGTTCAGGGTGGTTAGAACCAGCGAGGATTGTGAGGAACTCCAAAGGGAACTGTTGAGGCTGGGTGAATGGGGGTCAACGTGGCAGATGAGGTTCAATGTGGCCAAGTGCAAAGTAATGCACATTGGGGCCAAGAATCCCAGCTACAAAGACAAGTTGATGGGGTGTGAACTGGCAGAGACTGACCAAGAGAGATATTGGGGTCGTGGTAGATAACTCACTGAAAATGTCAAGACAGTGTGCGATTGCAATAAAAAAGGCCAACACCATGCTGGGAATTATTAGGAAGGGAACTGAAAACAAATCAGCCAGTATCATAATGCCCCTGTATAAATCGATGGTGCGGTCTCATTTGGAATACTGTGTACAATTCTGGTCAACACACCTCAAAAAGGATATTATAGCATTGGAAAAAGTGCAGAAAAGGGCAACTAGAATGATTAAAGGTTTGGAACACTTTCCCTATGAAGAAAGGTTAAAGCGCTTGGGGCTCTTTAGCTTGGAGAAACATCGACTGCAGGGTGACATGAGAGAGTTTTACAAGATTATGCATGGGATGGAGAAAGAAGTACTTTTCTCCCTTTCTCACAATACAAGAACTTGTGGGCATTCAATGAAATTGCTGAGCAGTCAGGTTAAAATGGATAAAAGGAAGTACTTCTTCACCCAAAGGGTGATTAACATGTGGAATTCAGTGCCACAGGAGGTGGTGGAGGCTACAAGTGTGTGTGTGTGTGTGTGTACATGTATGTCTGTGTGTGTGTGTATGTATATATATGTGTGTGTGTGTGTATATATATATATATATATATATATATATATATATATATATATATACACACACACACACACATATATTGGCCACTGTGCGACACAGAGTGTTGGACTGGATGGGCCATTGGCTTGATCCAGCATGGCTTCTTTTATGTTCTTAAGGAAGAAGAGAGAGTACCCCAGATGCTTCATCTTGAATCACCTCAGTGCTTGCTAGTGATAAATAGTGGCAAGCATTATCTACACATTTCTTTGGCCTCTTTTACAGTTGTGCTTGGTGTTGTGGGCAGTAATCCCAAAATTAATATATTCTGTCATCATGAGGACAGTGGCCTTGGGCTGGGTGGTGGCTGGAGAGAGAGGCAGGGTTTTGTTGCTGTAATAATATTGACGGAAGCTAAACTTTCTTGAGAGTGGGAGTTTTCACATGAGAGTCGAAGGCCTGAACAAGTGTTGTGGCTTCAGTGCATTCTTCAGAGGACCAGGACACTCATTGATGGCAATCTGACTAACCAGTTCAGGCACTATAGGTGGAAGACCCAGGTGCTGTAAAATTCCCTTTTCTTTTTATCATGGGAACTGGCTGAGCACCAGGAAGAAAACAAAAATAGAGGCAAAGCATGGTGAGCACCCCCACCCTTGAAAAATACTCCAGGGATGGGTTCCTGGTTTGGACTGATTCACAAACCAAACCACAAACCTATATAAACAGGGAGATTGGTTTGTGAACCAACCTAGTTTGTATTGGTTTACAAGACATTTAGGCCGTTTTCGCACTAGCGTTTACTCCGGCGTAGCACCCCATTTACCTCCGGATCTTTTCCTGGTTTTCCCACCTGTTGCTCCGGCGCTGCGGTTTGCTCCGGCGCTGCAGGGGTTTCACGCCGGAGTATCTAGATCCACCTCCTTCTGGAGTTTTTGAAAACCTCCGGATCCACTCCGCGGAGTTTTCTGTGGGAAATCCATCCACGCCGGATCGACTGCTGTGTGGGCGGCACCCTCTCCCTTTCCGTCCTCCCACCCCATCCACCCCCTTGGCCAATCATCAGCCTTTCGCGGCGCTTCCCCAAAGTGCCGGCACGGCCATTTTTTTTTAAACTTCACAGTTTTGCGTAATAGCGATATTTCGAAATTAACAAATAGAAAAAAAAAACCCTCCTGGAATAGCCTCAATTGCCACTTCAATTGGTTTCGTTAGAATTTTTTTATTATTATTATTGACTTTAGTTGCGTTATTTCGCTGTTGCGTTATCTCGATAATGCGAAAACGACCATTGTTGGGGGGGGGGGGAATCTAGTGCCGGTGCGGGCCAAAGCATTCATGTGTGTGTGTTTTAAAAAGGGAATGCCTCCCTCAGCTGTGCCACCAGGATTTCTGGACCTGCACAAAATCGCCATGTATAAAATGGGAAGTTGGAGTCCTGCATTCTTCTCCCTGGCTACATTCCGCTCGGTTAGAAAATAGACGCGAGCTCGCTCTTCACACGCGCCACAGAAGGGGAAGGAGAGAATGGAGCGGGGGGGGGGGAGCTCTGGCAGCAGGAATCAGTCAGGTCCCCGTTGCAAGCGCCAGCCGGGGAGGGGAAAGAGAGCGGAAGAAATTTGGGGGGGGGAATCTAGTGCTTCAGAATTTGGGGGGGGGAATCTAGTGCTAGGATTCTCCACTGTGAATGCTTCCGTTAATACATAAAGGGCTGTGGAGGATTCTACAGCTGCAGCCAATCCATAAGCAGCAGCAGCACACGTGATGCGGTTTGTCCAAGAAAAGAAGGAGAGGGAACAGCTCGATGTTACGTTAGTACGTTAGTACGTCATTACGCAACCAGACTTGCGCTTAAAAAAAAAATGATTGACAGGGCATCGAACTCAAGTCGATGCCAGTGGGAAAACGATTTGAGCCGGGGCTTCAGGGAAGGCGACTCCGCAAAGAGTCACTAGTGGGAAAACGAGAAAAATGATCCGGACATAATTGCGCCGCGGAATAAGGGGAGCAAACGCTAAGTGCGAAAACGACCTTAAAGTTTAAACCCCTGCTTTCTGTTCTCCGTGGCTTTTTGCAGGGAGCAGAAAGCAGGGGCTTTTAAACAGGTGAGTGGAGGGACTGCCTTTCAGCTGTTTGGTTTAAATGACTCAGAGCCAATTAAACCCTGCTTTCTGCTCCCTGCAAAAAGCCATGGGGAGCAGAAAGCAGGGTTTTCCAAACAGCTGACTTCCCCTACCATCTGTTTTTCATGAAGTGCTACAAACCTCCACAAACTACACCAAAATTATTAATGAGGAATATTTTAAATACAAATGACACTGAAACTGCAGCCAATCAGCTCAGTAAATACAGTGAACCGAATATATGTTTTTAGGGGTCTTTCTCAAAATTTCAGCCCACCCTGAATACACTCCCCAACACACACACACACACACACCAAAAATGTTCCCTGCAGAACATTCAGTTGAACCCTATGGAAATGATTCCTAACTAATATCCTGGCCTGTCAAAATATATGTGAATAAACCACACAAATGCTGGCAAACAATAATCAAGTATACCAAATACTGCCTCCTACAGTAAGCCCCTCCAGAAACCTAAGGACGTGTATCTTAAATAATTAGATTTTGTTCAGTAATCAAATGCAATCAAATGAATTCTCGGCAAACTACTTTTATTTCCACAATGAGAAATGTGTGTCATATTTCTCTGCACATTTGCATATTTTTCCATAAACCTAAAACCAATCAATGTTGAAGAGTTATGATAATATAAAGAATCTGAAGCAATTACATGTCTTTTAAACGGGAATTCCAAATGCAGCTCACTGACAGGATTCACGTAGTAAAATAGGCAGAATTTCTTTAACCCTTTCAGCGATGTTGCAATTAGCCTCTCATTCAGTGGACTGAGAAATGTTGTGGGGTTGGAGAAACGGATAGCCAGTGACTTACCTCCATGCCATTGGTTCTTTTGAATCCCTAATTCCCCGGGAGAGTCTCCAGGACAAATTTGTTGGCATCGTTAGAGGTGGTGTTGTTAAGCCCAACAAAACTTGTTTTATTTGTCAAAAAAAACAACCCCAAACCCAGCCAGTTTGGTGTAGTGGCTATGTGTGCAGACTCTTATCTAGGAGAACCGGGTTTGATTCCCCCCTTCTTCACTTGCAGCTGCTTGAACGGCCTTGGGTCAGCCATAGCTCTGGCAGAGCTGTCTTTGAAAGGGCAGCTTCTGGGAGAGCTTTCTCAGCCCCACCTCCCTCACTGGGTGTTTGTTGTGGGGGAAGAAGGTAAAAGAAATTGTAAGCTGCTCTGAGATTTAGAGTGGAGGGCCCGTATAAATCTAATTTCTTCTCCTCCTTCTTCAAGGTGATGTTTTAATCTTGCTTCCCACTGTTAGTGTGATAAGAGGAAAGTCCGTTTCCATTGTATCTACCTTTAATATAGCATCCAATTTGGGTGAAAACGGACATAACAGTTTTAAGAACAGGGGAGGAGATTTGGAAAGCACCCTCTCTCCATGAACTAGTGCTGCAGTTTCCTCAGTGCGGTTTAGCTTCAGCTGGGCAGGAGAGATGTCACCTACCATACATCAACATATCACGCAACTGATTTAAAAGCAACAACTACGTGTGACCTAGTGAAAAACATCCACTTGCACTAGCATTCTTGTGCAAGCAAAAACAAGCGGAAAGAGCTGCAGTAGTTATATGCACAGAGTTAAACACTGCATCCTCTGCTTGTGTTTCCACAACCAAAGTATTATAGTGCAACTGATTTCTATGCACCATAATATATAGTGGAGAAAGCAGCAGGTTTCCTTCAAGATCTTGAGCAAGATGAACTGTGATAAATCTGTTTATATTTCTGCTTGCTCATCGCTCAAACCAAGCCAATGTATGCTTTTATTTTAAGAAGCTGAAAGATCAATGTACTAACATGTATATAAACTCCAATAACAACAGTTCTCATATGGCAATGCTATGTTGCAACATCTCGCTCTCGGCTTGGCTTCGCGAATGAAGATTTAAGAAGGGTGCAATAGTCCACGTCTGCTGCAGGCTCGCTAGTGGCTGACAAGACCAATGCGGGACAGGCAGGTCCGGCCACAGTGGCTGCAGGGAAAAGTCTGATTTGGGGTTGGTGCTGTAGCAGTGTGATTCTTCCTCAATCTCCTTTTGTCCTCAAGACCAGCTATGCGTGCGTTCTCAAAAGAAGAGACAGCCTGGTGGATGGTGTGCCTCCATGCTTTGCGATCTGAGGCTAGGTCAGACCACTGGTGATGGTTGATGCGACAGGTGCCAAGGGATTTCTTCAAGGAGTCCTTGTACCTCTTCTTTGGTGCCCCTCTATTTCGAAATAGAGGGGTTGCAACATAAGGACAAGAGAAAGACTGACGTACTGTAATGTACTGGGGTCGGCGCAGTAAGAGACCAGAGTCGGAGAGTGATTTCAGCAAGCTTTACTTCAGGAACACACACAACACACTGAGCTCTGTTCAAACTTCCCGCTCCTTTATACAATTCTTGCCCCCTTCTGATTGGTCCTTAACTATCTACATGGATTGGCTATTTATAGGGTCCTAAGGGCCTATCAGGGTACAGTATGAGCCTGGATGTTGATTGGCTACTTATGTTTCAATCCTTCCCCTGATTGGGCACGCTTAGGCCTTCTCTGGAACCCTGGTGTGGAGTTCAAGCTCTGGCTTGTTCGGCTTCCCTCCAAAAGTAACAGTTCCCTCCAAAAGTAACAGTTCTCCCATTTGAGCCCAGGACACAACACGTACGAACTAGAATGCAGCTTAGTGGTGCGTGCTGGGAAAGCCAAGTGTAAAGGTTGGATCACACGACAGGTGAAAGACTTGCTATCATCAGAGTTTCAATGTGAAATGGCCACCCAGATAACAGGACAAATCAGTCACCCAGACATCACAGGTAACTTCACATGAACCCGAAAACATGAGATTCGATTTCCTGTGCTTTCTCTGCATATGAACATGATACCATTCCCTGGTTTCCCTTTGCACTCTGTTCCATTCCATTCCTGTACAAGTGTACAGTTTGAAAAGAGCAGATAAGCCATTCACATTCAAATTTCTGTTACTATTAACATGTCCCACCATATATTCTGTTTACCTCTCACAAACTACATCCAATTCTTCTAAGTATGGCTTTGGAGATTACACTGAAGCATCCATTACAACTGCTTGAACTGGGTCCAAGAGATGAATGTGTACTTGTGAATCAGCACTGAATTCTCTGTGTTCCTGCAATTGACTGAAAAGACAACAATCCAAACTGTTGGCTCCATATTAAAGTAGCTTCGGAGCTATCCTGACACTAAAGGGGCTTGCTATTGACTCATGGAATCAGGATTGCCTTATACCATGAGGTACCAACAGTACATGATAATTCCAAATATGCGTTGCGCATATTAGACGTGCAGCTTTAAATTACCTCCATGCCAACATTGCACTGCTTCCGCACTGCAATTTGTAAAGAAAATGCACCTGTCCGGCTCGCAACGATTAACAAATGGTTTATAGTTTCTTCAGTAGAATTGTGTGTGCATAACACATCACATTTGAAAGGCCCCCAAATACACGAGGAATGTGCTCATTCAAGAAAAAACAGGTGGAGAAAGAAGATAGCTACTGTATGCCTGTTGGTGGGGAGAGCTTGTTTGTTCAGAATATATTGAAGATTCAGTTCAGGAAGAAGTCATCCTTGTGAAAATATTATGCCTGTAATATTGCCAAGGTCAGTGTCTAAAGGCGTTTGGGACCGTGTAAGAGCTGCTATGTTAAATATGTGCGAGAAATATGTACCTTGGATAACCAAATCTCATCCCTAATTTTTCATTGATTAATAAATCTCACTTTTTAGATGTACAGACATTTCCTCCTCTTTTCTTTTCTTTCAATAATCCCCATTTCTTTTTTTTTGTATAAAACCAACTTTATTGTTTTGCAATATATTGAAAAGTATTCATCACACATATACTTAAAGGTATTAACCAATACACTACAAAATTCCCTCCTCCCCTCACCTCCTCTATTTCATGACCTCCGCCGGTGTTCAGAACAATTAAAAAAGAAAATAAAGGCAAAATTCACAATTATAGAATCTTCACTAAAAATTACAGTTACCTTAACACAAGATGAACCAAGACTATGTAATAATTATTATTATAATTAACCCTCTATTTATCTCATAATCTAACCTTCTGCTAAATTACATATTAAAACAAAGGTCAATATTTGCAGCTTTATCTTCTCAGTAGAAATTCAGTTAATGTTATCAAAAACCACTAAATGTCTCTTCACTTCCCATTGTTTTTCAATATATTTTTGAAATTTCTCCCAGTCATCTTTAAATTTTTCTGAATTACAGTCTTTTAAGTTTCTAGTAAGCGTATCCATTTCACTCCAGTGAATCACCTAGCGGGGAGGTGGCAGAAGCAGCCCCAGGCTCTTCCCCCTTGTTTACAGACCCTCATGGAGGGCAGGGACAGGGACATAGGCGGGGGGCGGCCTGGGGTGGCAAAGGTTCCAGGTCTGCCCCTCCCCAGTCCCTGGAAAATTAGTTTTCCAGGAAACCAGTCCCTGGTGCCAAAAAGCTTGGGAACCACTTGCCTTAGAGAACAAGATTTTCATGGTATAAGGTTTGGAGAGTCAAAGTTTCTTTTTTCATATACATTATCAGACATAACATTGTTTCCTCACATACAGAGAACACACTTCATCCTACTTCTGGAAGTTTTATGATGGCATTGCTAGCTGCAATCATAATTTCTGGTTAATCAGTCTGATGAAAGCCTTTGTCATAGATTTAACCAGGCCTCGAATTCAGTGGGAGCTCACAGGAGCGCAGCTCCTGAACCTTTCTGAGAGTTCCACCTCCCCCTTCTCAGAGTTCCACCTCCTTGTTCATTGAATAGTAGGTGCAGCTGCATAACAATCCCTGGATGAGCTCCACCACCTATTTTTTCTACAAAATGACCCCTGGATTTAACTACATATCCAGCAATTCATATTTCGTCATATACTAAAGGAATGGTGTGAGTTGACCTTAAGTCATAGAATAATAGAATTGTAAAGTTGGAAGGGACCTCCAGCATCATCTAGTCCAACCTCCTGCACAATGCAGGAAATTCACAAATACCTCCCCCGTCTGCCCCCAGTGCCTCCCTGCTCTGTGCTCAGAAGATGGCAAAAAAACTCTTCAAGGATATTTGGTCAAACTGGCCTGGAGAAAAAATGCTGCCTGACCCCAAAGTGGTGTTTGGCATTTCCCTGGGCATGTAAGAAAGGGCCATGAGAACTAACCCTTCCTGCCCTCCATCTCATGACCTGCCTAAGTTCACAGAACCAGCATTACTGTAAGGTGGCCATCTAGCTTCTGTTTAAAAACTTCCAAAGCAGAGCACATCATCTCACAAGGAAGCCTGTTCCTCTGAGGAACCTCTCTAACTATCAGGAAGTTCTTCCTAATGTTTAGCTGAAAACTCTTTTGATTTAATTTCAACCCACTGGTTCTGGTCCAACCTTCTGGCACAGCAAAAAACAACTCTGCACCATCCTCTATATGACAGCCCTTCAAGTACTCGAAAATGGTTATCATATCATCTCTCAGTTGTCTCCTCTGCAAGCCAAACATACCCAGCTCCTTCAACCTTTCCTCACAGGACTTGGTCACCAGACCAGTCCTCACCATCTTTGTTGTCCTCTTCTGGACACATTCCAGATTGCCCACGTCCTTCTTAAATTGTGGTGCCCTGAACACAAGTCAATGAGTTGGATCTCACTTAACATTTTCACTGACATATTTTCACTAACTCCTTTTCCACAGCAGACTTCCAACACCCCCATCCTGTTCCTAGAGGGTCCCATGTCCCCCAAGAACAATGTTCCTGTGGGTATTATGGACTGAAGCTGGAGAGAAGCAAGAAAATTGCACTCTGCAGATGGAAATCTTTCCATCAGTAGTACCTTTTGGAACAGCGGTTCCAAGTCCATGTATGGAACTTACTGGTGGTACTTCATTACTTTTTTGTTTGTTTGACAGACAAACAGGTTGAAACATAAATGAAAGGAGAATGCCACACTGGCCTGTGGAATTACTCTGCACAGGTAAGTACTCCAACAGTGCATAGTAAGAATTGATTATTAAAAAATAAATCAGCAATCTAGATGATTATTCTTTTGACTATTGATGGGAAAGTGAATACATAATATATCTATATTTGCTCATGACAGTTCTGAATGAAACAGCTGCCCGTTCTTAACTGGCTGTAGTTGGTTTCTCTTCTGAAACATGCTTTACCCACATTCATACCATTCTATCCCTTTGCAAATGACTAATAGGAGGAGGTAACTTTGGAAATGACATTGCAATGTAATCATCCATAGTGTATTGTGGTTAAAATTGATTAAAATAATATTGACATTCCCCCAAGGGATTATGCAATTATAAGTCAAGTCCCAAATGGAAAAAGGGTTTGGAGAACTTGGCAGATGTCTTAATGAAAATGAAGCATTATAGTAATATATTAGTGCTATTTGTATCCTATTGACAGCGAAATTACTAAACTATATAAATTGCCATCCAGAAGTATTGTTGACTTTTTGTTGGATTTTTTTTTTTTATTATTTCTCTTTTAGGAAACTCATAATCAAATGCTACTTTTTAAAATGCACATGTTTCATTTGGGTTTTTGCTTTTTTTGAAGGGGAGGAGAAAGGCATGTTGATGAATGATTTTTTCCCCCCAGATTCTTTTCCTCCTATTCTTTTGCCTTTACCAGTTGACAGCTGAAATATTTGAGTCTGCATCAATTTGGTTTGATTACAGAATAAATTCAGGATAATGCCAGACACTATTAGTTGCAAACTTGTAATAAAATAAAAATTGTAGAACCCTTATGGCTTCGTGTTCTTTTTTTTTATTATTATTAAATGGTTTTGTGTGGCATTTCTTCCCTTTAAGAGCTTTGCCCAGAGGAATCTAATTTTGTAAGAGGTGTAAGAATGATATAGCTCTTTAGCAAGGGAGGTAATCATATTAAACCATTTTTCCCACAGTGATTTTAGCATGATTTACAAGTTTTTGTTGTAATGGGGGCCTCCCTTTCAAAAGGTATGTATTTTCCTTTCTGTACATATCAGCATCTAGAATAAATGTCCTATAATCGTTTTAGCCCTTCATCGGGAATTTCTGTTTTACTGAATAAGAAATGAACAACCTGCTGGCAGCAACACAATATTTTAGCCTCTAATTTTAAAAGTACACTGTATTTTAATACCTTTATAAAAAAAAAAAACAGATATCAATTTTTATGGAGCACTACATGAGTTGCTGATGGATAAATCACCCAAGCATGGTTAAAGAGATCCTAATATCCAGATGGTACCAGATCCATTTAATTGTATCCTCTGACCTCATCTCACCTAAGCCTGAATTAAAGTCATAATACAGTTCAAGTGTAAAAATGATATAGTGTTTATTTGTCCTGTTTATATGGGGGCAAACACACAGTTAAATTCATATGTCGAAAATTAGTGTAGTAATTTGAAAAGGTTGAGTTAGATCAAACCTACTTGCCGCATTCCATTTGGCCTCTTTTTAAATGTAAATAGCTTTGCTGTGCTACGTGTGGGCATTTGAGAAATGACGGAGAATGCTGAGGAAAGGGGTAAAACAGTTGACTGGACATGCAGGATATTGGCTTGTGCACTGGCCACCAGGATCTATCAAGCATTGTCTGGCCATGAATGGAAATCATTCATTCCCCTTTTAATTTGTGCAATGCATGCTAAGGAAGAGAAACTTTCCGCAGAGCAAATCCATTCCAAATGTTTTGATATTGCGGAGTACCCAAACCCACAATGCTCGCTGCTGGTTCCATTTTCATTAGCACAAAATATAAGCATGATGCTTACCAGAGTCCTTACATTTCTTGGCAATTTGTCATTCATAAATCACAAAACAAAGCTATTCCATTATATTTTTCCATTCTGTTTCCATTCATTTTAGAATTGTCAAGGTACGCTAGTCTTTTATTTTTCTTCTAAAGCAGACAGATGGACAGTTCCAGTTATTGTATATACAGTATGGTAATGTAGCCTTGTTTTTTGTAGATGGAGATCTCACATAATAAAACTACTTCTGGATGGTTTGTATATTACCTCAGCACAGGAGCAGACTGGGAAGTTAAAATGGCTCAGAACCAGGGCTTTCTTTGTAGCAGGAACTCCTTTGCGTATTAGGTCATACGCCCCTGATGTAGTCAATCCTCCAAGAGCTTACAGGGCTCTTAGTACATGGCCTACTGTAAGCTCCAGGAGGATTGGCTACCTCAGGGGGTGTGGCCTAATATGCAAAAGTGTTCCTGCTATAAAAAAGTCTTGCCCAGAACCAAGCCAGACTGAGCAGCTCCACCGAACTACTGGGGTTTGGCTCTGTTTGTTCCCAACTGCAAGAGGCCCTCAAGAGCAGTGGCCCACCAGGAAAATTCAAGGTAAGTTAAAAGGCCAGTCCTCCCTTGCCTCAGCAAAACGGGGTCCACTCCTTTCGAGGCCACATTAGTAATTTAACGAACTCCAGTCAGAGGTGCTAACAGACTTGAAGAAAAATGTCCTGTCCCTTTAATGCACAATTGAAGATTTTCATGGCACTGAGGGAAATATGATCATCTGGTACATAAAATCCCATTAAGCTTCTGTTAAAGGGAAAGGACACCCCCCCACCCCCCAGGCCCAGAACCAAGCCAGTCTGAGCAACTCCACCAAACTACTGGGGCTTGGCTCTGTTTGTTTCCATTGGCATTACTACATCAAGATCACGTGAGAGGAAAGCTGATAATGCAATTACTTCCCAAGCCAGCAGTGTGCCAGTTTTCAAGAAAGGCCATGCAGGCCCCAGGTAGGCTTGCCAATCCCCAGGTCCCAGCAGGAGTTCTTCCGCTTTCCCAGGCTCCTTCCCGCCCCCAGTCAGCTGGCCGGTGGGGGGAAGCCCCTTCCCTAGAGGATCATGTGCCTTTGCACCTCCGGAGGCTTCAGTCTCCGATTGAAAGGCTTCCTCTTGGGTTGGTGTGTCTGTGTTACTTGGAAGAAGTTGGCAGCAACTCTTGAGTACAGAGGCCAATCCCTCACTTCAGAGTCACCAGAAACGGAGGGGGGGGGAAGAGGGAAAGGTCTGCTGAGCACTTCATTATTCCCTATGTGAAGATCGATTCTCATAAGGTATAATGGGGAATTGATCTGGAGGTTTCAGGGGCTCTGGGGGAGCTGTTTTTTTGAGGTAGAGGCACCAAATTTTCAGTATAGTATCTAGTGCCTCTCCCCAAAGTACCCCCCCAAGTTTCAAAACGATTGGACCAGGGGATCCAATTCTATGAGCCCCAAAAGAAAGTGCCCCTATTCTTCATTATTTCCTATGGAAGGAAGACATTTAAAAAGGTGTGCTGTCCCTTTAAATGTGATGGCCAGAACTCCCTTGGAGTTCAATTATGCTCGTCACACCCTTGTTCCTGGCTCCGTCCCCAATGTCTCCTGGCTCCACCCCCAAAGTCTCCTGGCTCCACCCCCAAAGTCCCCAGATATTTCTTGAATTGGACTTGGCAACCCTATGCCCCAGGAGTTAACCACATTGTTGTCTTCTACAGTTTCACTTCAGTATGTTAACCAATCAGTATGGGAAGGAGCTGCAACAGCTATTGCAACACTTAGGTAATATAGAAACAGGCCTTTAAAAATCTTTGGGAATAGAGAAACAGCCATTTGCCAAAGGAAATGGACTGTGTTCCCACAGCATGGGGAAAAAACCCATTTTGATGGAACATTTAGATCAGGGTGGCCAAACTTGCTTAACGTAAGAGCTGTATAGAATAAATGTCAGATGTTCGAGAGCTACAAGACATGAACAAATATTACACACATGTCTTTATTAAAATTCTTAAAAATTTATTTGCATAGGAAAAAAACGTATGTATGCACTTTACAACACGACCATGCAAAAAAGAGACTTAAAAAAAAAACCCAGCTGGGAATAACAGTCTACATAAGACCAGCATAGGAAAAGGTTAGGTAATTATTCTTTGGCAGCAGTGGGAGAAGGAAACACACATGCACCATATAAATCACTGACCATCGTTTGCATCGTTATGCTTCTCTCTTTGCCTTGACGCTAAGGTTATTAACTACAGTTCCTGCAAGAGCTATGAAACTAAGGGGAACCCTGCACCACCCTCTTTAATTCCATCCCTCCTTCCAGTGGCTCCCTCAGCTCTTGAGCTCTGTTTCCCTGCTCTAGGTCTCTGGGTGGCCTCTGTGGTGGAGAAGAAGAGCTTGCAAGCCTGCCTATTTCCCCCTCCTTCCCTACTTCACAAATGGTGGATATAGTCACCTATCTATGGGTCAGTACTCAGAGACTGACTGAGGTCCCAATGCTAAGCATGCTTACTTGAAAGTAAGCCTGCATTAAGTTCCTGCTCGACGTCCAGGAGCTGCACACTATGTGTGAAACAGCTGCATGTGGTTCCTGAGCCAGTTTGGTCACCCCTAGGCTTCCCAAACCTCCCGCCCTGGCGGGGGACCCCAGGATTTCCACCCTCTTCCCCCACTCCCCCAAAAAATGGAAGGGGGGAGAGGGGGGAAACGGCGAGCCGCCCGATCCTAGAGCGGGTGAGGCCGCCGCGCCGCACCACTGCCGCCCCCTCCCCGCCCACCGCAGTTGCTCCTCCGAGATGGGCCCAGGCTGAGCCCATCTCGGAGGAGCAGCCAAGAGGCGGCAGCAGCGCAGGGGAGGGCGAGGCAGGCCAGGAGCATGGTGAGCCGCGAATCCGGGCACTCCCCGGCGCCGTTTCCCCCCAGTGTCTCCTGGCTCCACCCCCAAAGTCCCCAGATATTTCTGGGGTTGGACTTGGCAACCCTAGTCACCCCTGATTTAGATTGTTTAAGGCTGCCAGCATCCAGCTGCTGCCTGCAGATTTCCCAGGAGTGTGACTGAAATCTAGACTACAGAGTAGGGTTGCCAGGTCCCCCCTGGCCACCTTTGCGGGATGTGGGGTAGGGTTACCAGATCCATGTTGGGAAACTCCCAAACATTTGGGGATGGAGCCTGGGGAGGACAGAGATCTCAGTACGGTACAATACCATAGTGTCCACCCTCCAAAGCATCGATTTTCTCCAGGGGAACTGATTTCTGTAATCTGGAGATGAGCTGTAATTCCAGGAGATGATCCCCAGGTCCCAAGTGGAGGCTTGCATCCCTAATGTAGAGAAAACGGCTACTTTGGAGGGTAGATTCTATGGCTTTATAGCCTACTGAAGTCCCTCACCTCCCTTAAACCTGCCCCCAAGCTTCATTCTCCAACCCTGACTTGGCAGTTCTAAACCATCACTCTTATAATGTAGAATAGTTTCTGGAATTGAATATGCTTGTACTGAAAACACACCTCATTGTTTTCCATGACGGAGATAAGAGCATCTTTAGTGGAGGCAATTTATGTCAGAAAAAACAAGCTTTAGGAAAAAGAGCCACCCTGAGCCTGCCTTGGCGGGGAGGGCGGGATATAAATCGAATAAACTCAAAGATTTAAAAGCTTCACTCCCTCTCCCAGCAGTGGCCGCTCTTCACATTGCCTTAGGGTGCTTTCACATAGCAGTTGTTTGCAAGTGGATTTTGCTATTCTTACACAGTAAAAATCCAGTTGCAAGCCGCGTCATTTAATGTGTGTGAACGCACCCTTAGTGGCTTTGTGTTGTGGGGGGAAGTCCCTTACAAATGCAAGGAGCTAAATGGGAAAGATCCTAAGCTCTTTTTCAGTTCCAAGGTGGCAGTTTTGAACTGCTATGCCAGATCAGAGTCTGAAGTTATGCATTTCAGATAACTCATAGCAATATGTAAGCTCTATATTGGCTTTATAGTGGAGGGGAGAACTGATTGTTCAAATTGTTCAGCTTATTGTTTGGGTTTCTTTTTTCCTTTTCTAGTTTGACAAGGGACCACTGGTAACTATGTATGTACATGAAGCAGAAGAATCTACCTAGTGTTGGTATAGGTTCAACATAAAGGTACATAGCTGAACGCTTAGTAATAGGAATACTTACCTATCTCTTCCCTCATACGCCTAGGGTTGCCAAGTCCAATTCAAGAAATATCTGGGGACTTTGGGGGTGGAGCCAGGAGACATTGGGGGCGGAGCCAGGAACAAGGGTGTGACAAGCATAATTGAACTCCAAGGGCCATCACATTTAAAGGGACAACACACCTTTTTAAATGTCTTCCTTCCATAGGAAATAATGAAGGATAGGGGCACATTCTTTTGGGGCTCATAGAATTGGACCCCCTGGTCCAATCTTTTTGAAACTTGGATACTATACTGAAAATTTGGTGCCTCTACCTCAAAAAACTGCTCCCCCAGAGTCCCTAAAACCTCCAGATCAATTCCCCATTATACCCTATGAGAATCGATCGCTACACATAGGGAATAATGAAGTGCTCAGCAGACGTTCTCCCCCCCCCCCCCCGCACCCTCTGTGAGTTTCTGCTGCGACTCTGAAGTGAGTCAGGAGTTGCAGCCAGTACATGTCAAAAGCAAAAGCCTACTCACGAGTTGCAGCCAACTTCTTCCAAGTAACACAGACACCCCATCCCAAGAGGAAGCCTTTTCAAGCGGAGACTGGAGCCTCCGGAGGGGGTAAGTCACATGGTGGCTTTGGGGGCGGGGCTTCCCCTACCGGCCAGCTGACTGGGGGTGGGAAGCAGCCTGGGAAAGCGGAAGAACCCCCGCTGGAACCTGGGGATTAGCAAGCCTACATACGCCTGGTTATTAATATTATCTATCTTCTCTTTTTGCCCTAAATTTGGGACTGCCGTTATAACTTTTATTCATTTTATTAATTTGTTAAACCTCCCTGTTTGACCTTGTTGTTTTTCCTCACCTTGCAATAACCGTATTTTGCTTAGACGTGTTCAGTTTTTGAATGGGGCATCCATAATCCTCTCTGATCATTAACCTGGCCTTTATCAGGCAAAAGGGTTTTGTGTGCACATGTGTGTGTAAGAGAGAGAGAGATCTCAAACTGAAAGCACGGTATAAAATAAATACAACTTTGGTGCAAATCAAGATCGATGATGACGATGGCAGTGACGACGACAGAGAGACGGGTATTTTAAATACTTTAAAAATTCAATATTGATTTGAACCAAAACTGTTTATTTTGTACCTTGTTTTCAATTTGGAGAGTACCAGATCCACTGCTCCAAATGGACAATTTGCAGCACTGTATATATGTACCCCTGACATAGAAAAAGAAAGCCAAGACTGAAGTGGTACAGACCTCATACAGGCATTGCCCACCCCAGTGCTCACAATTTGGTGCGTTCATTTATTCAAAATCCTTAGATTAAATATAAAGGTTCACATAAAAATTAACTGTATCAGACAAAACCTTAACTTAGTATGTATGAATCAGCACTTTGTACTTAGAAAAATTTGCATCAATATATTTCCACTTAGATCCCACTTACTTCTAAGTGTAACCCATAAGCTAACAAACGGAGACTTAATCTCAAAAAAATGGAAATGTTACTAGTGAGGGCAAGCTCCAGTTGGATGCACAGGTGGCAGTGGTGATGAGCCAGCTGGTCGCCCTCAGGGATGACCTCTGGAGACATCTGGATCAAGGCAGTCCTCTGCTCATGTTGCTTTTAGATCTAACAGCAGCATTTGACACGGCAAATTATGATCTTATCACCCACCACCATGCCAACAGAAGTTCAGGGGATTGCCCTATAGTGCCTTTCCTCTTTCCTCCATGGTCAGGACAGAGGGTGGCAGAGCTAGGGTTGCCAATCCCCAGGTGGGGGCAGGGGATCCCCTGGATTGGAGGCCCTCCCCCCGCTTCAGGGTCATCAGAAAGCAGGGGGGGGGAATGTCTGGGGGAACGCTATTATTCCCTATGAAGACTTATCCCCATAGTAAATAATGGAGAATTGATCCAGTGTTTTCTGGGGTTCTGGGGAGGCTGTTGTTTGAGGTAGAGGCACCAAATTTTCAATATAGCATCCAGTGCCTCTCCCCAAAATGCCCCAAGTTTCAAAAAGATTGAACCAAGGGGGTCCAATTCTATGAGCCCCCAAAGAAGGTGCCCCTATCCTTCATTATTTCCTATGGAAGGAAGGCATTTACCCTATATACTCGAGTATAAGCCTAGTTTTTTCTGCCCAAATTTTGGGCAGAAAAAACCCCTCCTCGGCTTATACTCGAGTCACTATTCCGCCCGCATCCCCGGAATTCCAAGGACAGCTAAAGCTGCCCCCTGCTCTCCTCTCCTCAGTGAAGGGGGAGGGGTCGTGCTGGGACTGGTGTTTTCAGTCTGACCAGAAATGACTTCTGCCTTGGTATTGTTGATTTGTGTTCTGCACCACCATTCTCCTCATCTTTCATTGCAAGCAGCATTGTGGCCTTACCTGCCACAGGAATAGTAACTGCTGCGTTTCCCACCCTCGGCTTATACTCGAGTCAATAAGTTTTCCCAGATTTTTGGGGTAAAATTAGAAGCCTCGGCTTATATTCGGGTCGACTTATACTCGAGTATATACGGTAAAAGGTGTGCTGTCCCTTTAAATATGATGGCCAGAACTCCCTTTGGAGTACAATCATGCATGTCACACGCTTGCTCCTGGCTCCACCCCCAATGTCAACTGGCTCCACCCCAAAGCCCCAGATATTTCTTGAATTGGACTTGGCAACCATAGGCAGAGTTGTGTTTGTTGCTGAACAGCCTCCCTGACTCCATCCCAGAGAGCTTGGACAGGGCTTTGGAGACTGTAGCTGGGTGGGTACAGCAGAGCTGGTTGAAATTAAATACATCAAAGATTGAGGTCCTGTACCTGAGCCAGGGAGGGGTAGATTTGGGAATCAGGCACCATCTATGGGGATGGGGCACCATCTATGACCAAGCAAAACTTTGCTATGTTATCCAAATATTCCAATAGTAATATCATTTGCAGAGGGTTTCTGTCAGCTCGGACTTTTAAAAAAATCTTTTCTCAGCATTCATTTCTTCTGCATGGTAGCTTTCACAACCACACCTCTGAAGCATTCTTTGTCTGGGACACAATTCCTTGGAGAGTTCTCTCCTCAAAGCCCTATTGGAATGCAGAGTCATGCTAGCATTCAAGTGCAGTTCCTTACATTCGTTTCAACGCAGCGAGTAAAGAAGAACTTCCCAATGGAACGTGCTCTTGAATAACCCCATTTTGCATAGTTATTTGTGGATAGTGATTAGGCATTTGTGGACCTGTGATTAAGAATTAATGTCTGTATTTCATGTGGAATGGAATGTAAGCGTCTGTAAGTGTCTTACCGTTTTCGCACACAGCTTACCTCGCAGTCACAATCCTGTTCCCTCCGCAGCGTCCGGTCGGATTTCCCACCGTCTGAGCCGGAGTTACAGGAAGTGCCGCAGCTTCTGCATAGCAAACGTAAACTGGGGTTTAGCGGTTTACGTTTGCTATGCAAAAGCCGCGGCACTTCCTGTAACTCCGGCGCAGATGGTGGGAAATCCGACCGGACGCTGCGGAGGGAACAGGATTGTGACTGCGAGGTAAGCTGTGTGCGAAAACGGTATCTGTCTGTCTATCCATCTCCTAAACAGATTGCCTTCATCAGGCTATAAGCAGAAACCAAATTCTTCACTGCAGTCTCAGGAACAAATGCATAACTTGAGTTAGGATAGACAGAGGGAAGGGTAGGTGGGAAGGCTAACAAGAGACAGAACTAAATTATTGTAAAAAATGTATTTACAGGGGTAGGTTAGCAGTTTTATGGCCAATATACTAGATTATAGAGAATTGAATAATTTATCCAGCAATTTTCACATAAGCAATATTATTAAAAAGGAAGACATGAAAGAAAGATATAACAGAGAATATATAGAGTCCATGAATAAATGTATTAGGCAGTAAGAAGAGTGAATGTTTTAATAGGTTTATACTAGGGTTTTTCCCCAAAAGTATCTTATTTCTCTGAAGCAGTCAATGAACATAGGCTACCTGGGGAAGAGTTGCCATTTGATCCTATAAAGCCTGACTCAGACCTTCTGAATCCAGTGAGGTGGATCATGAGCAGTATCTACCACAAGTAGTATGTACAACTTCAAATTGCAGGAAGGTGGAAGATGGACTGTGTGTTTCAGATAAAATCCATATATCTAATTCTCTATGTGGCCAATCTGTGAATACTTAAATTGAGAGACTGGAGCCATGAATAAACAAGACAACTCTTAAAAAAAGCTCCAGGTTTGCAGAAAAATCTGAAATATATTTTTAAAAGCATGGAGGTAAAAAAATAAAACAAACTCAAATGATAGAAGCATTGCCTGTAACTTTATAAAATGAATGCCCTGTCAGTGTCGATTGTGAGGGTTGCCTGGCAATCATAACAGTATTGCCAGCCTCAGTTTCTGCCAGGAAAAGGCAGAGGGAGGGGCTGGGCCATTTCCAGGGCTGTTTTGGTGTCTTGAAGGGGGAGTCAGCAGGGGTAGGCCTGGCAGTAACTACCAGGTGACTTGCTACTACACAACTCACCCAAGACTAGCTGATTGCAATTGTCAAACAGCAGCCACTCCTCAAAAACCAGTGTAGTACAGACTCATTTGAGACTAGGATGTGGGAGACCCAGGTTCAGTTCTCTACTTTGCTGTGGAATTTCACAGAGTCACCTTGAGCCAGTTACATACTCAGTTTATCTCACATGGTTGTTGTGAGGATAAAATGCAGGAAAGCAGAAGGATGTAAGCTACTTTGGGCCCCACTGGGGAGAAAGGAGGATTCTAAATGAAGTAGCTGAAGAGAGGATGTGGTGAAACACCATTTTG
Organism: Heteronotia binoei; assembly: GCF_032191835.1. Classification (NCBI taxonomy): domain Eukaryota; kingdom Metazoa; phylum Chordata; class Lepidosauria; order Squamata; family Gekkonidae; genus Heteronotia; species Heteronotia binoei. The sequence goes on along the minus strand of NC_083238.1, from coordinate 20,419,522 downwards.
GGCCTGTGTTCGTCTGGGAGTTGGCTGGAGTCTGTCAAACTGGAGTCAGGCTTCAGCCTAGTCTCTTCCCCCTCTCCCTTCCCCTCCTTTCTGGAACCAGCAATTCTGAGGGGAGCCTCCTAAAGAGACAGGAAGTCCTTGAGGCCTGTCTCCCAGAATGCTGCAAGAGGTAGACCTGTTTCTGGGCGGGAACTGCATTTTATATAGGAGATTTTGGGCAGGAAGCAACAGACAGTTAAAGTTAGGAGCCAGTTGAGTTCAGTTTTGGAGTTCAGGCAGACTCAGGAAGGTATGGTCAGGCTTGCAACAATCTAAGTGAAGTGCCCGCCCTGCATGCCATCCAGTCAGGGCAAGTATTAAAACAGGGAGAGAAGGAGCGTTTTTTCCTACTATGGTTTGTTTCTTCTGTTCACTTTTTGAAATGCCTGTAAATAATTATATAATGTAAATAAATATTTTGTTTGCTATAATCTTGAGTCCCTCTGTGCCACATAGTTCCCCCAACCGCTTGGAATGCTAGGCGTGGGTTGAGGAATCCCTAGGGTGGGGAGAAGCGGTGAAAGAGCCGGTTGCCAACTCTACAGGGGAGCCCCACAGTTCCATAGAAAGCCCTGAGCAGGGTTCCTAGTGAGTCCAGAGGGAGGCTAGGAGACTGTCCCGGCTAACTAGAGCCCCGGACAGGGACAGTGGTGGCAGTGAATACCCTGAGGCAGCAAAGTAGAATTGCCCTTTCAGGTCAGTTTACTGGGAAGGACTGGGCAGGGCCGGAGCCAGTAGCAGATGCAGGACCAGTCTGTCAAACATGGAAGTTTCAGATAACCAAGTAATTAGTTTATTGATAATCCATTGTTGCTTCATGGTGAAGCACCTTGAGAGTGATACAAAGTATAGTGAGGCATGAAGCTTTAAGAGTTACATCAAAGCATTTTGGGGATGATAGTTCAAAGGCATAACAAGGACGTGTGAATTACTACATATCTACAAATGGCTATCTTTGTGGTTAAAACTTCCCTCGGTCCCAGGCATTCTTAATACAGTTGATGGTTACAGTGTGGAAACCTTTCCGGGAGGCGCCTGTTATCAAAGCATTGCATTCCTACATTTGTTACTCAAAGATGGGAAAGAGAAAAGGGAGGTGAGAATACAGGAGGGTTCTTTAGCTTTGATATGCAATTACGTGGGAAAGCATTCTACAGGAAAAAGTCAAACTTAACATTTAATACTGAGTATAAACCACATGCTTGACATACTGCCCCCCCCCCCCAAATTAACTCCGGGGTTTATCTGGATGCAGTAGGTAAAACTTCTTTACTAGCCGGGGGGGCTCTTACATCGGTTGCTTCCACCCACTCATCATGGCTAGGGGGAAAGTGTTTCCATCTGATTAAAAAATATAACGCTCTCCTCTTCAATCTCGCATCCAGTATTTCTTGCACCTCATTGTGACTCTGACCCCCAATTTGGATTGGTTGAGGTGCTGGTGGTCGTAGATGCCAGGTCGTAGCCCCGGGATCCCGCCGTAATAGACTGCAATGAAAGACAGGATGAATTTTACTAAACGGTTTTGGCAATTCTAATTCCACTGTCACTTTATGATTTTCTTTATCTTGAACGGTCCCAAGAATTTGTAAGCTAGTTTCTTAGATGATTGAGGAATTGGTAGGTTTTTGGTCAATAAAAATACAGTTTCTCCTACCTTGAAATCCCAGACTGGGGAGTACTTCTTATCGTAGTGCTTTTTGTAAGTGTCTTTGGCAGCCTCCAAATTCTCCTGTATTACCTTCCATTCTTAGTTCCCCACCACTGTTCAAACGAGGAAGGTAATTCAGTTGTTTCGCCCCCTGGTAGCAAAGGGAAAGGCCTCCTTTCGTATCCATTTACTATTCGGAAGGGCGAGGCTTTAGTGGAGCTGTGAACGCTATTATTATACCCATATTCCGCGAAGGGCAACAGCTCCACCCAATTAGACTGCTGGTGATTCACATAGCACCGTAAGTATTGTTCTAGCAGCACATTCACTCGCTCTGTCTGGGGATGATATGCTGAACTCAGGCCTTGCTCTATGTTAGTCAATTTGCAAAACTCCCGCCAGAAGTTGGCAACGAACTGGGGGCCCCTGTCACTAATTATCTTGTCAGGGAATGAGTGTAATCTCACAATATGTTGAAAGAACAAACATGCTAACTTTTGGCATTAGGCAGCTTGGTGCAAGGTATAAAGTGAGCTTGTTTTGAAAATGTATCTACAACCACCAAGATTACTGTTTTTCCTTGGGACATAGGCAATCCTACTATAAAGTCCATGGAGACTACTGACCATGGTCTCCCTGCGGTTTCCAAGGGTTGTAATAATCCAGGAGGTTTCACCCCCCCCCCCCTCTTTTTGGCCATGATGCACATCGGGCAGATGGATACACACTCAGAAATGTATTTTTTTCATGTGTGACCACCAAAATTGTCTATTGATCAAGTGTAAGGTTTTAACGTAACCAAAGTGTCCAGAAATTGTATTACTGTGACATAATTGCAACACTTCCCCCCGGAGACTTTCTGGCACATAAAGTTTCCCCTCGTGGTACCAGAAGCCCCCTTTCCCTTTTGTACTCCTTCTGGTTTAGAATCTCCTTCTTTCTCTACTTCTTTGATCAGTTTCTCTCCTCCCCAATTTTCAATGTTGCCCCTTTTTGTCTTTGACTGAGTGGTGACTATCCCAGTTAAGTGATCGGGTGAGATGACTGAATCTATCACTTCTTCTTTCTGACTATTGTGCTGGGGGAGTAGAGATAGGGCGTCGGCCAAGAAGTTTTTTGAACCTGGGATATGTTTCAGGGTAAAGTCGAACTTGGCAAAAAACCATGCCCATCTTATTTGCTTTTCAGTCAACTTTCTATGCCCAGCAAGGGCTTCTAAGTTTTTATGATCTGTCCAAATTTCAAATGGGACTCTGGCTCCCTCTAGCCAGGACCTCCAAGTCTTTAAGGCAAAAGTTACTGCAAACGCCTCCTTGTCCCACACGGACCAATTTCGTTGTTCCTGAGAGAATTTTTTAGAGATATACGTACAGGGACGCAATCTCCGTTCATTAGCAGCCTGCATTAATATTGCTCCTACGGCCACGTCGAAGACATCGCATTGAACCACGAAAGGTCGTAATTCGTCTGGGTGGATAAGGATGGGTTCACTAGTGAACAGTCTTTTTAATTTGTTGAATGCTTCTTGACATTTAGGGGTCCAGGCCAATTTTGCCCCTGGTCTCTTTGCCTTTGGATCAGTCAATGGCAATAATGTGTGTGCAAAGCCTTGTATGAAATTACGGTAAAAATCTGCGAATCCGATGAATGATTGGAGCTGTCTACATGTTCTTGGGGGTTCCCAATCTAGCACTGCTTGTATCTTGGCTGGGTCCATAGCCAGCCCCTTTCCAGATACTTGGTAGCCTAGGTAATCCAGCTCCGCCTTGTGGAACTCGCATTTGGATAGCTTAGCATACAGCTTGTGCTCGTATAAAGTCATGAGTACTTTCCTCACTAGCTTTACATGAGATTTCAAGTCTTGTGAGTAAATAATTATATCATCCAGGTACACCACGACCCCCTTGTATAAATACTCTCTTAATACTTCATTAATGAAGTTCATGAATGAGTATTCAAATTGACCCAATGGGGGTGTTAAAGGCGGTTTTCCATTCATCGCCTTCCCTGATTCGTACTCTAAAATAAGCATCTCTTAAATCCAATTTTGTGAAAATTTTCCCTTCTGAGACAGTGCTTAGAAGGTCCTTGATCAAAGGAATGGGATAAGCATTCGATGTTGAGATCCCATTGATTCGTCTAAAGTCCGTGCAGAGTCTGAGCCCCCCGTCTTTCTTTTTCCTAAAAAGTACCGGTGCAGCGTGCAGGGCCATTGCCGGTCTAATAAAACCTCTCTTCAAATTCTTATCTAGGAATTTCCTCAATTCCACTTTTTCGGCCCACCCCATTGAGTATAAACCACATGCTTGACACGGTCCATCACAGAGGGGATAGGAAAAAGGCAGCTTGATTGGTGGGTGGGAAGGAAAGCAGGGTAAGGTGATGATACGGGGCTTGCCAGGAGAAGAAAGAGTAGGGGGATACAGGGGAAAATGAGATGCCCCTCTCAAGACCTTGCAGTTTTCCCTCTACACAACTGGGCCCAGCGCAGCTGCTGGCACTACACAACTGGACCAGAGTTTTCTGAGGGGGAGGCTACCAGGGGACAGAAAGAGGGAAAAGCAGAAGATGCAGGGTGCGGGGATTTTCAGGGAATGGAAAGAGGATACAGTAGTGGAGGAGGAGAAAAGGAGTAGCTCCTTGCAAATTCAGGTAAGTCCCCCACTTGTACAAAACTAGAATATACACTAATATAGAAAACTAAGATGAGAAGAATCTTACATTTAAATATTTATTGGCAAGGAAGTCTCACTGAGACACAGTTAGAATCAGGCAGGTGAATAAACAATCCAGCCAAAATTATACGCTGCTGCTGCTGTAATCTAAAGCAAACTTCAGTTAGAAATGTTGCCAAAATTCCCTTCGTTCGAGCATGAGCATGAATGGTACATAAAGCTCAGTCACCTTGCTCAAGCATGGAACATTTGGCACTGGTCAATATTTGCTGAAAACTCCAGGGCCAGCTTCTTTAGTAGTGGATGTACTACTGTCTGTATAAAGTTAACAATTAGTTATGGGACATGCAACCACTTAAGCAAGTCTTTAAAAAAAAAAAAGAATCCTTCACACCACACAACACAGATTAATATTTGTGGTGATCAATACTCAAGGCAAGTGCAGGTTTCACACTTCATGTCACCACCTGAAGCTAGGGTTCGACACACTGCCTCAGCAAATTTTGGAAGTGGTGCCCGGGGAGGTTAAGAGTTTGGGAAGGATATGATGTCACTTCCAGGTGATGCTCTATAGTGCCTCATCAGTTTCCCACCCAAGCATATGAGGTGCAGCAGGAAAAATAACCACAAAGAGATGCCAGAGGAAATTCTTCAATTCTCTATGGTCTTTATAATAGAAAACGGGGAATTCGTCTGGCATTTATGGGTGCAGGTCATTTTTTTCTCTGTTAATCTTCAGTTGCTCAGCGGTGGGAAACTGGGCTGTGGGCAGGTAATTTCCCTTTCCATCTAGGTAAATGGGAGGGCTACCAGAAGAATAGTAAGTGCATCATAGAGAACGGATCTCAAACACTGCTGAAACAGCATGAAAGGGAATGGGTGAAAGGAGGCAGGAGGTGAAGGGAAGAGGAAGAGGATTCGACCAGCCTATGGTAGCTGTTGACACCTCCACTACTATTTAAGCGGAGAGGAGGAAAACTCTTCTGAGTCATTCCAATTACAAAACAAGATTCAAATTTGGATGGGTTTTTTTGTTGTTGTTGCTGGCTTCTGAAAAAGCCAAGCTATTTTCACAATTGCAATTTGATCTGAAGAGAACAAGCCTCTTTTCATATGTACTGTTAAACACCGGGACAGATTCCTGAATAAACATACACCCAATCGGGTTTCGTGTCTAATTTAATTCAGTGGGAACATACATGCTTAGCTCTCTGTAACGTACTCAGTCTGGAGACGCGAGTAGGGCAGCATTCTTTATTCGGAGCACGTTGCAAGCGAGAGAACACGCGGGCCGGGTCCCACTTATGTACAATCCCCAGTACAGCCTACTGGACAGGTCAGGCCAATCCTGACCTGTTAAACTTCCCACCACAGCTGGTGATTGGCGGGGGATTTCGCGCCCCGCACTGGAGGCGCCTGGGACAGCCCAGTCGCCTCTGCGCATGGCGCGTATGGCTGCCGATACACTACACTCTCCTTTTTCTTTATTTAAAATCCACTTTTTTCACTGAGACTAAGGATAAGGTTGCCATGGCAGTATCTCAGGTTTAAATTTTTAAAAAGCCACTTGAGTTTGGGGTGCTTTCTGTTGATCGGGCAACCCCCTAAGCTGGCGCCATAGTGCCGCGGGCCCACGGTTCATCGTTCACATCACTAATGTGCCACAACCACAGATCTGCGGGTGGGTTGGTTTATTTTTTTTTTCTAAGTCCCACGGTGTGTGCACAGAAGCAGACAAGCACACTCACGCTCCTGGCCACATTCCATGGGGCTGCCGACGTGCACATCAGAGAGGGAGTGCTGAGGGAAAGACAAATCAAAAACAGAGCGGAACAATCACACCACTCATGCATTTCCATTGTGTGCCCAGTTCATCAGATGACCAGAAACCCACCATGGAAATGCTTCACCAAGGTAGCTACTGGAATTTGCCAGTGGCTATTTATATTTTTTTTATATTGTTTAGTTTAGTTTAGTTTATTTATGATTTATATCCCGCCCTTCCCACCAAGTGGCTCAGGGCGGCCTACAGCACATAAAATCTAACATAAAAATATTAAGTTTAAACATATTACACATAAAAATATTAAGTTTAAGCATTTTACACAGTTAAAACATTAAAACATAGCAGGAATCTAATAGAACTACACTCAGTTTCCTATGCCGGTTAGTTATAAGCCAGCCGGAAGAGGGTTGTCTTACAGGCCCTGTGGAACTGAGCAAGGTCCCGCAGGGCCCTCACCTCTTCCGGCAGCTGGTTCCACCAGGAAGGGGCCATTACAGAGAAGCCCTGTCCCTGGTAGATTTCAGGAGGGCTTCCTTTGGCCCGGGGACAACGAGAAGATTTTGGGTTCCCGATCTCAGTACTCTCTGGGGAACATGTGGGGAGAGACGGTCCCTCAGGTAGACAGGTCCTAGGCCATTGGATTTATATCCCGCCCTATACTCTGAATCTCAGAGTCTCAGAGCGGTCATAATCTCCTTTACCTCCCCCCCGCCCCACAACAGACACCCTGTGAGGTAGCTGAGAGAGCTCTTACAGCAGCTGCCCTTTCAAGGACAACTCCTACGAGGGCTATGGCTGACCCAAGGCCATTCCAGCAGCTGCAAGTGGAGGAGTCCGCACACTTAACCACTACACCAAATTGGTGTAATCTGCATGGGAGTCATTTTAGCACGAGGTAGGGATTAGTGGGACATGGGAGTCAGGTGTGCACATTTGATTGTGTCCGTTTGATCTAGAGGGGAGGGTGGCTGTGTTGGGCCAAACTGCTTATGTGATTTCACCCTAAAGATGGATTGAGAACATCAGGATTTAAAAGTATTATATTTTGACTGGTGCCTATTGTTATTTTAAAACTTCAGTTTAAAAATACCTGAACAAATCCTCCTTGTACACAAATCAGTTTCTGCAAATACAAACATCATCTCATGAGTTTAGAATTCCTGAAGAAACTCAGTTAATGTATTTATTGCATTTTTACCTCACCCTTCCTCCAAAGGAGCTTAGTACAACATGCATGTTTTTCTCCCATCCTCTATCTATCTAATCCCCAACTGTGCCCCTTATTTCCTTATACTTATTTCCACAGATTTGGGAGGCATGCAGGGTAAAGAGATTTTTCTGCACACTTGGGGCACTCCCCAGGTGTGCAGAAAAATCTTATCTATTCCAAAAACTATATGAGGGATACTTAAATCCCCCCAAAAGTAAAACCGCTTTCTCTGCAGATGCACAGAGCATGGACTTACCCAGGCAGAGAAAGCAAGCAGCAAGAGAGGCCTTTGGCCCCCTTTGGCCCTTTCCACCAGTGCTGGGACTTACCCAGGCAAAAGGAATAAGTGGCAGGAGATGACAAGTGCCCAGCCTCCTCGGCCAGCAAGATGGCCCTGCAGCCACAGCAACAGCTGCCAGCTCTCTTTCTAGCAACTGGCCTCTTCATGGTCAGAAAAGCAATGCTGAAGCCCCAGAAAGGGAAGCAGATGTCGCCTGGCCTGCCCAGCCTAGGGCTCCCAATATGCAGAGAACTGACACTCTGCCTCCTGGAGTACCATGGAACTCACCCTAGATATGCAACAAGGTACAGGTTGGGACTCTTGAGACTCCAAGGCAGAGGTCTGGGACTGTGGCGGTTGGCAAAGCCTCAGTAAGGGAACTAGCTTGGTGGGATGAAAGAGAAATAAGGGGGACTGTCTGACGGAGGGGGAGAGAAAGAGAAAGAGAAAGAAGGGGGATTGGCTTAGGGGGAGAAAAAGAAGGGATTGTCTGAGGGAAAGAAACAGAAAGAAGGTGGGTTGTCTGAGAGAGGAGAAAGGGAAAGACAAAACAGGGGATTATCTGTTGGGGGAGAGAAAAAGAAAGAACGGGAGATTGTCTGAGGGAGGGGGAGAGAAAGAGAGGGAGATTGTCAGGGAGAGAAATAGGGGAGAGAAAAAGAGGGGCAGACTTTGAAGGGGTGGGGGAAGAGGACATTGTCTGAGAAGGGCTGGGGCAAGAGAGGGGTGAGACATACAAGGGGTGAGAAGGGAAAGGGGGTACAAAATGATTGCTAGAGAAGGGAGCGGAGAGGAAAGCTGGCATAACGAGTGAGAGAATGGAGGTGAGGGAAGACTGATAGATAAGGGGTGGGTGCAGAAAGACAGAGGAGGGAGCTTTGACGGAGAAGAGGGGAGAGGGAAGCAAAGGGGGGATATTTCTTCCTGTAAATTTATTGTGGGTCTCCCCTTGTATTATCTTCACAGCAAATAACCTTGTGAGGGAAGAAAGAGTGATTGGGCCAAGGCCACACAATGAGTTTAATGGGGACACGAACCTGGTTCTCCCTGGACCTTGTCCAGCACTCTAAATCATCTCCATAGTAAGTAAGTCACAACAGAGAACACTTTGCTCTTTCTCCCCATACTTGAATACTCTTAGAAGATCAAAAATAAACAAACCCAAACAACAACATGGTTCAAAACCTTAGGGGAGTGGAGAAGAAATACTTCGTTTTGAATTATAAAGTAGATTCAGACACTGAGCCATCAGAAATTCCATCTTCCTTAATTGGTGGAAACATCATGGATGCTGATCTGCAAACACCCCCCTTTGCTGCACCGGTCACACAAGAAGACCCCTCCCATAAGCTGTTAATGCGCAAGATCATAACGATTCTCATTCGCTAGCTCAAATCCTCAAGAAAAACCTAGTCAGTTTAAGGAGGAGTCATTATTAGACTTTTAATGAACCTCATCTAGGCATTCCTGAAATCTGTGTGGTAGCTGTTTGCAGGTTTTGCAAATAAAATGCTTCAACCTGAACTGTCATTATTTTAAACACAGGTTATACATGTGAAAGGATTCGTGCCAGATGCCTACAGTTTTCTTTGTATAAGAGCTGCCAACTTTTCGCAGAACCTTTTTCAGTCGTCTGACATACAGAAATTAGGTCACCAGAACTTCCCCTCACAAAGAGACATTACACAAAGGTTCACCTGTTAATCATTGTGTGTCCACCTATTAAATACATAAAACAAGTGCTGTAAAAACAAATAAGCCCTTCACACTAAAACTCTATTTTTTATTTGCTAGCAAGGCAGTCTGTGCCTTGTTCTTAAAAATGAACAAAATCCATGTAATGCCTTTTATTAGGATCAACCAAATTGGCACAAAACATTGGGTCTTGTTTAACCTGCTTCCAGTGGGAATCCTTTCTGGAACATAACTCTCTTTCTGCTTAACCATCCCCATGACCCTGACTTGGTTTATAGAGTCTGACCAATTTCAGGGACTAACTTTATAAGATGCTAGCAGATTTGTGATCAGATTTTCTCAATATTCTCAATTATTTCTAAATAATTTTCTCAATATTTTCTCATATTGTAGTCATGTAGCCATGATTCATATTGGGGCTCAGCATGGGGACACCCAAGCATGATTTTACCAATCAAAGCTTACCTGCCCCGCCCCCAACCCCAATTTTTAATCCTGACAACCTTTCTTTGCTAACTTTTTCATTTCTTATAAATAGCCAGCTATTTGATCTTATTCCTCTTATCACTGATGTTGGCCAGAATGCATTTTCAAGCAAATCTGGGGAATTTTAGTTAAGTAGGCAAGATGGCAAAAATAGAGTGGGGTCAATAACCTATGTATACTAGAGTCAGTATTTCCCAGGAGCCCATAAGTCAATGATGAGATTTTGGATCTAAAGCAAATGATTTTTATTTAAGGAAACTCAAGCATACAAAAAAAAATACATTCAACACACAGTTCAGAACTAGGAAAATACTTAGAAAGACAGGGACATTTGCATTAGCAGGAATATCGTTGGTGGGTAATACGTTTCCTGTCCAGGTGAGAAGCAGAGATTCAGCAGCAAGAGGTGGGGCATGAGATGACCAGCACCACACGGAGTAAGGACCCAAACTTATCAGGAGTGGGGATGACTCCTCCTTCAGCAAGGTAGCTATCAGAAAAAAGTCAAACCTGAATGGCAGAAGTGTCTCCCTTAAATAGCCAATTTCATGATCTCGGGCAGGATCCACTGAAGGGATTACTTGGCCAGTCAATGGTTTCCAGAAAATGTAACAATAGTACCCAGAGAGTGATTAACGTTTCTCTGAGTAAAAAGCATGCACCAAATACAGAAAACTGGAATGGACAAGCTAGGGTCTGATGGGTTTTAGTGGTGACATCTCTTAGGAAATGTGGGGGGAACAAAAGGGATTGGGTAGAAGGGAAATGGGTAGCAGGATCTAGCTGATAACTGTAACATGATGAGATTAGTCCAACAATGTTTTATTGACAGAGGTACTGATTGGATGGATGGCAGGAAGACTACTTTGTCCATCGGTAATTGGTATGATTGTTTCATATCAGTTCCTTTTGCCTCTGGTTGAGCAGCCAACATCTGCATGATTAAAGCTGATGCAAGGACTCTGAAATGCAGTATGTGGTGAAGATGCAGTCTCTTCATGGCTGCTACAGGAAAATAGTTTTGTCATTTTGAAATCTCCAGGAACATGACTTCCTCTAGGTCTGCTGCTGGTCTCATCTCCATGAACAGGGGCTGGACAACTAAGGGTGAAGTCAGGTCTGAAGTCTTTTTAGTTTCTGTAGGCAAAGCCACCCAAAGCGTAAAAGTCCCAGTGAGTGGTGCCTTGGTCTTGGATCAGCTCAACACCACAATAATTATGTGCCCAAAACTGGTGTGACATGAGTGCAATCTATGCACAATCCATTAGAGGCCAAAAGTCAAGTTGATGGAAATCATGGCTTGTTTGGCAACACTGACTTCATAGTAGTTAGGCCATAGACAAGCTAACAGGAACTTTCATACAGAGTGGTTTCATACAAACTGTGTGCTAAAGCTATATGCCAGTTTGGCATCTCAGTTTCACATGCACAGTTAAGGTCTTCAAATTCATGCTGCAGACGGATTGCTCTGGAACATGACATACGAAGGCAAACGTGCATGTTGGTTTATGGTATTTGCTCCTATCCTGTGCATAGGAGGAGAGACTTAAAGAAATCCACTATGGTCACTGGGCAGAATTACACCTGCACATATTTGTGAAATTAGGAATAGCATCAAGCCTGACTGAGTCGACATGAAAGTCCATCTGTAGTGCTGGATCTGATATACACAAGTATCTAGCTTCACCCATTTTTTTTTTTTGTTATTTATACTTCGTTAAATTTTTCATAAGCACATCGCAGAGAGTCATTCCGTCGAAGGGACAATGGAACTCATCCCACACCCAGTGCACCGCCACCATGTATTCTCCTGATCCAAACTGCCTGTAACCTGAACAACTTAATTAGATGCCGGCATGCCAGTTCCCCAGCCCACGCGCCCCTGGGCAGGCAAATCCCAGACTTTGAGGTACAGAATATTGAGTATTTGATGCGGCTAAAAAAGCCGACCAAATCTCTTCGAACTGTTGTTGACATTGCCGGCGATATGCTACCCTTTCTTGCACAGCTAAGGCATCCATTCCCTCGAGCCAAATACCTACCTGGCAGGGGAGGCACCATGATCAAGAAGGTGGTTTTCCCAGGGTGAGGCTCGCCCATTGCACTGCGGGCGTGCTGACCCCTGCGATTTCCCCAAATGTGGGAAACTCGACTGCATAATTTGTGGTAGTGGGGGACTGCGTGCGCGCTTTCCCCTACGCGAAGATATATTTAAAAAAAAAAAAAAAGAGCTTCACCCATTTGTACACACCATCTGTGGCAGATTGTTGCAGTGTGGGAGAAGAGAACCACCCGCTCCAGGCCAGCAACTTGAGTGTGCGAGAGAACTTAACTGATTCTGTCAACTACGGACAATTTTGTTATGCTGATACTTATAGCATCATGCACACTCAACTTTTCTGAGCAGTGAGAAGTTTCACATAATAGTGCTTAGCTGAGTTGGTTCCCCTGAAAGGGACATTTGGGGAGTGCAGAAATCTTGTTGCTTCCCACTCTACCATTTTTGCTGTTCCCTTTGGTTGGCAATGTCAGATTTTATCAAGCTAAACCCAGGGCACTTTTTTTGTAGAAAAAGCCCAGCAGGAACTCATTTGCATACTAGGCCACACCTCCTGTTGTCACCATTGTTTGGCGCAGTAGGGACTCATTTGCATATTAGGCCACACCCCCTGGCATCAAGCCAGCATTCCTATGCATTCCTGCTCCAAAAAAAAAAAAAGCCCTGACTAAACCATTAAGGCAGTCTTTACTGAATGAGCTCTGCATATGCAGCCCAGTTGCTGGGTGTGTGAGGGTTTTAATCATCCCCACCCAGCATGGAGGGGCATCCAGCAAGGCTCTCCATGAGTAGAAGCCATGTTGGATACATCGTCTTTGCTTGCCTGGTAAAAAAGAGTGCAACAAAAATCTTCCGTTCTTCGTATGGACAGAAGAGGGATTTGACCAGATTGCAAAGCTATATATGTCTTTATTCTGGTTAAAAAGTAGCACAATTTATTTTCTTTAGGGTCCTGGTTTGTTGTTGATCTGCCATCAAACCCCTGCTGAGCTTCTTTAATCACCCAATCAGATCCATCCGAGAAAAACATAGCCAATCGTTTTACAAAATCCAAACTGTCACTCCTTCCCTCCCCCCCCCCCCCCCGCCCCTGCAACTTGAATCGGCTGAAGAGCTCCAAATTAGCTAAAAGGAACTCTGGATTTCTGATATCTTAAAACAGTGGGGTTGTAGCACTTTACACTGAGGCTTCGTGCCACTGTTCCCGCGACAGAGCTAGGCTGACTTTTTGGTCTAATGGTGCTCTTGTTCAGTGCTGCTTCCCTTCACATCTGGTTGCCAAAGAGTCTCTCCGTCACCCTGCAGCCTGCTAATGAGATCCCCCATTTAATTAATACCATAAGAATTTTAATTCTGACTGAATCAATTTAACGTGATGTGATTTTGTCAGCTCTATTCCCCAAGTAAAAAGTGAGCCTGATGCTTATTACATACATCATTTCACGGGCTCTGCATTCCCTGCTGACTTAAACAAATTCTAATTAAGACTAATTAAAGCATCATTTATGAAAGCGCTTGTGATAGCTATGCAAACATTCTGGGTGGGTATGCTTTGCATAATAATTATTCTAGTTAATATTAAGGCTGGGGTCCTTAGCAATTAGATCTTCCTTGGAACAGAGAGTCGCTCTGAATTTAGCCCACTTTTTTTTTTTCAGACTTAGCAATTAATAACCAAAAATAGTGCAAAATTTATGGAGTGGCTTTGCTAAACAAAATATATTTAGAAGTTGTAGTATTATTTTCAATTTATTTCCAACCAAGCGTAATTTTAAACCAGGTGACAGTTATTAAAATAAAAAAGATACTGCTCCTACAGTAGGTCTTAGAAATTTATTATAAGCCCGTAAAGATGGAGGGGGGGGGGGGGGAGGCAGGATAAAGCTTAAAAAGCAAAAACTGCAGAGAGAACTAAAGCTTTCCCCTGCATTTCTCTTTCCACCTTTGGCTGCCCCCCTACCTTAATCAAGAGTATATAGTTCAAAATAGAGCATATCTGTTTTAATCGCATCCAAGAATGGTTCAGTAGAAAATACCTACAGGAATATTAGGTGTACTTTAAATTTCTCATAGAAGACCCTGCAGTTTAAAAGGTGAAGTAAAGCTCGGAGAAGACAGATGAATTATAGCAACAGAGTGAATTATAGTGATTATTGCTAGGTGCATATATGCAAAAAAGAAATGTTACGTGACACCTACAGACATCTGGGAAATTAAACATCCTGCATTTACAATCTGTGCTTCTCAGGCATATATTATGTTGCCAGTAGTAAATGTGCTGCACTGGATAGGGTGGCTTTTTCTCCTCCCCCACCCCTCACCTCTGTACTGTGTGTTAGAACTTAAAACTTATTTATGTATTCTGAGGGTAGATCTTTTACATCAGGCAGACAGACAAATGTAATCATTAATTAACAATTCCGTTTCAGTGAGTATTAATGGGGAAGGACATATTTACTTGTGTCCTGCTGAAGTCGATGGGACTTAAAAGTCTGAACTGAGGATCACTTAGTAGGTCTATCTGGTTGAAGGGGCTTACTCCCAGGAAAAGTGCTCTTAAAGGCTGCAGCCTCAGTCCTCTCGCACCCAATTCCCAAGTTTAGGACACTTTTGTATATTTATGTCCGGACTGTTAAATTACGGTACATCCCATTGAGACAATACCCTGAAATTTAGTGTATAGATTATTGTCTATTTATTTAAAACATTTATATCCAACTTTCCTTCCTCAGATGCTAGGTGTCTAACAATACAGCATTAAGTTGAAAGGACGCAAAATTTAACAGTCTAATTAACAAGATTTTTAAAAGAATATCCAAGACATTCTCATTGCCACAAAATAATAAGAAAATTGAGCATTTAAACTTTATACATTAAAAAAGAAGAATTCGAATTGTATCCCACAAACAGTTGTGGTATTCCCACACTACTCAAAAAGGTGACAATTGGCATATATGCACCCCAAGGTACAATTTTTGACTGCAATGCTCTGAACAGGTTGTACGTCTATCTCCCCCCCCACCCCTCACCTCCCCACACACTTCAAATCCCAGGGCTCAAAATAGCCTGAAGTGGTGGAACTATTCCTTATGAACCTGAAATCTGATACATGCTTAGCCCAGGAGGGGCTACCAAGAGTGAAAAATTCCACGAGCTGTGATCACTCTGGGAGTCAATGGAGTTAAGCAAGTTTTGTGGTCCCCATCCCCCCGCCCCCTGCACACACACACATATGATGGTTGGGTTGTATCTAGTTGTGTCTAGCTGGTATAAGGAGAACCCTGAAGAGTAGTTTTTTTGGGGGGAGGCCTCTAATAGCTCTCAGCAGCCCTGAGCCCAAGACAACTGTCAATGTAAAAATGAGACATTTTTAGATGTAATATAACTTGGGACATGAAGTTTACCTCATACCATTGTTCTAACAAAACTATGCCAAGGCGCTGTAGAATCTTAGGCTGAGAATGTTTTGTTGCCTCTTCACATGTATGAATCAGATTCTGAATTTAGAAGTGATCTAGAGGAAGATCTATATGTCACCAGACCTCATCTTAAACTCTACCTTTTACTACCTGAGAGTGACATTTGTGGTGGCAGTGGCATTGATTATTCCTGGATAATGGTGGGACTGATTTCCCAGCTATCATTGCTTATATTATGCAATGGAAGAAGGGAGCTGGCTTCCTTGTTCCTGCAGGGGAAAAAATCTGAGATGTTACCACAGGAGAAAATATTATAACGGTGGCTGTTTTCTGCTTTCCTCACACCAACTGCGTATAGGCACATCCAAATCATGACATAGAAAAAGCATAATTAGATACAATAAATGACTGCATTTTAAAACTTTAAAACAGTTCAGCATGGTACCAGCTACAGAGGCAGTAACTCTGGACTTAACCTTAACTAACTTTCATTGTCAAACCACCCAGGAAGAATGGCCACTATGTGATCAAATACAGAACGCATGTTACTGAAAAAATGCCAGAAATTTTAATATGATCACATTTCAATTTTAAAAAGAATTTTTTTCCAAAAATTAGGGGATTCATTAAACCAAGTTCAAAGAGACCGTCAACAGAATCAAATATCTTCACGATCATCCGACATTATTTCAGATCATGATAACAAAAGCTCAAGTAGAATGTGTTTCACAGATTAAGAAGGGTACAAATTAGTCCAATACAGATGCCAGTGTGGTTTATGAACAAGGTCAAGGAAGCCACAGAAAGGAAGGCTGACTTTCTTTCAAAAACAAAGGCTGACTTTCTTCTAAAAACTGAAGTCTGGCCAAATGAGAAAAATAGGAACAAGTGGACAATGAAACAATCAAAAAGAATATTTGAGTATATTGTAAAACATTAAGACAAAAAATAAACATTTCTTCAAATATATAAGAAGAAAGTAGCCAGAAAGTGATCAGACCATTAGCCAACAAAGATGTGAAAAGATTACTAAAGGGAAGATAGGGAGATTCTGGAGAGGCTGAATGAATTCTTTGTACCACTTCACACTAGAAGATATTGGTCATATAACCATAACTGAAGTCCAACAGAGGTGCTGAGATGAAATGCTAAGATTAACTGAGAAATTTAAAATTAAGGAATCACTAGCTCTTAACTGCAAATGTGTAAGATGTGAAAACGATGATCTTCTAACAAATATATGCAATTTGTCACTAAAAGTGGCTTTCTTACTAGATGACTAGAAAGCTGTAACTCTGAAAAGTTACAGCTCTGAAAAGGTTTTGACAAAGTCCCCACCGATCAAATGTTTCTGAGTAACCAGTTATGGAAAAAAAGGATGGGTCATCTTATGAATTGGTAACTGGTTGAAAAACAAGTAACAGACAGAAAGAAAAAGACAGTTCACAAAACAGGAAATAAAGGTACCCCAAAATTAGTACTAGATCTAGCTGAATTCCAGCCCCTGTCTGATGAAGCCTTGAAAAGAACGTGCAATCTTTCCTTTCTCCTCTGGAGAGCCTGAGATCCAGGCCTGAGTTCTTCCATATGTTCAACTTCATCTCCTAGCTGCCTACCTATAAAAGAAGCCTGGAACTGATTTATTAATTAATGGGTAATTATTTGGTGCTTGTATTATGTTTGGGTGTTTTATATCTGTTAGCCAATCTTGGATGTTCTTTCTGAACAGAAAAGTGGGAAATACATGCTACTTAATTTATTAATAATTCAGACCTATTTACACATGGAATCCTATTATTCAAGAGGAGGAAACCCAAAGTGAAAAAATTCGCAAAGGATTTCTACAAACCAGATAAACGGACAGCAAAATTCATCCAAACAAAATATATCAACAAAATGGCAAATAAGATTGAATTCTGTGAGTAGCTGTGGTCGCTCTGTATTAATAGGTTATTAACAGGAACAAGGCACGTCAGTTTTGTAGGGTTTTTTGTTCAGCACAAGGATAAGTTCAGAGCAGAGCAAACAATGAAGAGCAGACACACTGAGTAGACTGGGTAAACCTCTCTCTTTAATTATGACATTCATATCCAATCCTCGACCAGAAAATTGATTCCCAGGGCAGGCAACAGCCATTTAAAAGCAGTCCACTGTGATTTTAAACAATCAAAAATAAAATACAGTTCAAAAACATAAAATGGCAGAAAAATAAAAAAAACTGTTAGTAACAAAAAATAATAAAACCAGTAATCAAATATTAGCACTAAAACAGCAGGATTCAAATCCAAGTTTGAAAACCAGAAGCATTAGCCACAAAAGCCATATCTAACAATAAAACCATAAGGCAATGGGGAAAAAGAAAAAAAGAAGAAGCCTAATCTAGAAGCCTTGGAGAAATAATAAGTCATCTAACGCTGAAAGTACACTGAATCCAGTATTGAGCAAGTAGGCTCTGTTCCTAGTTATCATCCACCTTACCTCTGAAAAATGAGTAAAATACACAGGGTATTGGACAACAGTCTCAATGGATGAGCAGGAACATATGGGAAAAGACAATCCTTTAGATTTCTAATTTTAAACAATTCAGGGATTTCAAGGCAATAACCAGCACTTTGAAGTAGACCCGGAAATCAATAGATAGACAATGAAATTATTATAACATAGGCAAGATCAATATCTGTAGCTAGGAAAAAAAAACATGAAAGGATGTAACAGTAACATTCTGAACCAAATGAAACTTACAGACTGTCTTCAGAAGTCCCATGCAGTACACAATTCAGTACTGTAACGAGAGATGTCATCAGTACATGGATAACCGCGGCCAAATCCATTAGGATGAACACCCGCTTTAGAGCATGAACCTCTTTGATTGCTGCTTGCTGCCATTTTTAATAAGTGCAGAATCTTATATTATACTCCAAACCAGAGGAAAAACTTGGGGGAAAACAGTATCTAGTTCATTTGAAAGTCAAATATTGGGTGATAACAGACAGACATTTAGGAGCGGAGCAGAGGCGTCCCAAATCAGGTCGGCTCAACCCTCCACACGCTCCCCAGTGAGGCAGCCCCATCTCATCTGAGAGACAGCTTGGAGCAATCAGATGGGAGGGGGGGTGCATCAGAGGCTGGACTGCTCTTTTTCTCCCCCAACAAGTCAAGCACCCATGCGCTCAAGTGTTCTGGATAGTTTTTACCCAAAAAAAGAGCTGTAAACAACAATCCACTCTGAATTTCAGAGTCTCAGTGTAGCTGAGACAGAGTGGAGACAATCCACTCTGAATTTCAGAGTCTCAGTGTAGCTCACAATCTCCTTTACCTTCCTCCCCACAACAGACACCCTGTGAGGTGGGTGGGGGTGAGAGCTCTCCCAGAAGCTGCCCTTTCAAGGACAACTCTGCCAAGGCCATTCCAGCAGCTGCAAGTGGAGGAGTGGAAAATCAAACTCGGTTCTCCCAGATAAGAGTCCGCACACTTAACCACCACACCAAACTAATTGTACAATTGCATAATTGTATCATCCCAAAACCATCTGCCCCCCCCCCCCGTCCATGGAAAAATTGTCTTCCGCAAAACCAGTCCCTGGCGCCAAAAAGGTTGGAAACTGCTGTTCTATAGGGTTTTTCAAAATCCGCCTTGAGCAATTAGTCATGAACAGACAAGAAAGTTTTTCAACAGACCTGAAGAATGCCCCAGGTTTGCAGGAAAAAAAGATTTTTTAAAAAAATAGGGTTAACCCCCCCCCACATAATAAAATCAGAGCCTACAGCTTTAACAAATGAATGCCCTATTAGTGATCATTATGGGAGTTGCTAGGCTACCACAAGAGTATTGCCAACCTTCAAGCCTTAGTTTCTGTCAGTAAGATGGGGCGAGGGGCCAGTCCCTTTCCAGAACTGTTTTAGCCTTTGAAGCAGGAAAAGGGGAGGGACTATGAGGACTTTCAGGGAAGGGAAAGAAGAAATAAAAGGAAGGGGGAAATGAGATGCCCCCCCCCCGCAAGTCCTTGCAGATCTTCTGCTTGTCTAACGTATTTTCTCCTTCAGCACTCGCTATGTAATGAATCAGAAAATCCATGCAGTGCCAGTGTCAGACAAAATGGTGACGATTCAAATTGGGAGGTTTGTGAATGGCACATACTCCATATGCATGCATTTAAGAAAAATGGTAGAAGCCATTGACTTAATTTCCATGTGTAACCACTACCCAAACTGCCCCTGCTCAAGAGCATCAGTAAGTGCCATAGTGCTTCAATCTCAAGCTTAATGTGATCATAGCAATATAGCTGAATGTTCTAAGAGTATATTTCAAGAAACAACTTGAATGCATACACATATTAAAACATCTATCCTGGTTTTGTTTACTTTATGAATCAGACAGCCAGGGCTTTTTTTGTAGCAGGAACTCCTTTGCATATTAGGCCACACCCCTCTTATGTAGCCAATCCTCCAAGAGCTTATTACAAGGCCTACTGTAAACTCTTGGAGGACTGGCTACATCAGGGGTATGTGGCCTAATATGCAGAGGAGTTCTTGCTACAAAAAAAGCCCTGCAGACAGCACTGCTTGGACAGGGAACATGTAATGAAATATGACCTCCATTCAGAAGATTATAATATAATTTACACCCATATGAGCACATGGAGCTGCTTTATACAGAGATAAACCATTTGTCTATCTAGTTCTATACTGCACGGCAATAAACCTTTCAAGATCTTGCTCAGAACCACTACCTAAGATTCTAACTGGAAACACCAGGGATTGAACTAGGGACCTTCCTCATGTCAAGCATGTATTTTACCCTGTATGGATTTTTTTCAGTGGTTCTGACCTCATATTGTTTGAGTTTATCCCTTGATTTCCTCATACAGTTTTGTGCCTTTAGTTTTCACGTTGCCCCCACCCCCGCACACATTTTTTCCTGGTTCTTTTAAAACCATTTTTATCTTGATTTTTTTTTAGGAAGCCGACTCAAGTTGGCTTTTTCCCGATGCATAATATTTTGTTAGTGTTCTTTGTCCCACCCACAGCCCACTTTTCAGTTATTGAACTGTCAGGAGAAGGGATGGGCATGAACCAGCTCACAAACTAAAGTTTGTGACAAATTTTGGGTGGTTCATGGCAGGTCAACAGGCAAGAACTTCCCACAAACTTTCAAGCAGTTTGTGAAGATGAGTGTCGGTCTGTGAACGGATACATTTCCAGGCAGACTGTCTCTGCTCAAATAAAATGTTTACCAAGCTTCACAGAACAGAGAGGGTAGCTTTTTGTAGATTTAGAAACACTGTTGTCAGTTTCAAGCTAGCCACACTCATTTCAAGAGTGTTTTCCCCTCCCTTTACCTGCCTTTCTTTGTGTTCACTTCTCTTTTTCTTGCACAGAGCTTGCGAAACCACCACTACCCTCGCTTGGATTTGCAACTATCAGTCCTTTTAAGCTTGCAGTGCCAGTAGCACTGGGCTCTGCTGGACACTCGTGATTGCATTGGTACTGCTGAGCACTCTGTACATTGTACTGGTTCTGCTGGGCTAGCAAAAATGCAATCCCCACCTTTGGTTTCTACTGCAGAGATTCTCAGGGTCTTTAATTGTGTTCTGTGGGGCTTCTATTGCCCTTGGGGTTTTGCCATTTTCCCCTCCATTGGAAACAATAGAGAATGGGGGCACCTTCTTGGAAGGGGAATGTATCTTGAACCCTGTAAATTCAATCCTCACTAAACATGGAGGGCAAGTAGAAGAGAGTTAGCCAGAGATTTCCTGTGAGTTTGGTGTCTTTAAGATATCGGGGTGTGTGTGTGTGATGTACCTCATCACAAATCAAACTGGTTCATTTAGCTCTTAAAACTTCTTGATGGTTGATGGCTCACAAACTGGGCATGCCCCAAACCAAAATGAACCACATTTCCCCGGTTCATGCCCATCCCTAGTCAAGAGCAAACTAGTCCCTCTTCAAACACAAACACACACACGCACAACGTGCATTCAGCTTCACCAAGCCAGAAAAAAAACCCTGTATAATGCCTAGATAGCTACCTCCCATTCCCTTCTCCAGCCTGCCTGCAGCTGGGGAAGTGAGCAGCAGCACGGATGGGGGAGGAAGGGGGAGGCACTTATATGTCATCCCCTCC